>NW_007727985.1:151263-163932 GCF_000696425.1 Galeopterus variegatus | reverse complement strand
ATTATTATTATTATTATTATTATTATTATTATATATACAATCCCCCATGAAGCTTGTATTCTGTGAGCAGAGGGCACACAGTGAAATGAATAAGCAACAGTAATTTATCTGGTAAAAAAAAATGGCATGTGCTGTGAACAAACACAAGATGGGAGAAGGAATAGAAAGTGAAAGAGGCTATATTTTAGATAGGGTAGACAAGAAAATCCCTCTAAGATAGTGATAATTTGAGCTTAAAATCAACTGCAGTGAAAGAGCAAAGCACGTATCTTTATAGGGCAGTGGTTGTTAACCTTGGCTGCACATTAGCATCACCTGGGAATCTTTTAAAACAAAAGTAATTCCTGAGTCTCACCCTTCAGAAATTCTGAGTTAATTGGTCTTGGATGTGGCCTGGGCATCAGAATATTTAAAACTCCTCATTCATTCAAATGTATATTCAAGATTGAAGATCACTGATCTAGGGGAAGAGCATTAGAGAGAGGTAATCACAAGTGCAAAGACTCAGAACAAGGAGCATGCTTGGAGTCTAGGAGGAAAGTTTGGGGCAGCTAACCAAATATAAACTAAATATTTGAATAATGGTGCTGGGAACCAACAGAAATCTTAAATCTTATTTTATACAGCCAAAAATAAAGAAAAGGAAAGGGAAAACCCACAGAGCTGTATAATTGTCAACATCAGTACTGGGCAGCCTGATGGTTAAGTGTGGTAGAGGTAGATGGCTGGACTCCCTCAGTACCAGGAGTCTGAAGGGGAGGATAGGAAAAGGATAATGGAGAGTTCTTGAAATAGTGGACTATTGGGTATAAGGTGAAGCAAGAAGGAAACTGAAGCCAAAGTTAGGGAGAAATGGGAAGCATCAATTTACAACTATTGAAATAAACAGACAAACCAAACAGGTGTGTGTGAGGAAGTTCAGTCAACCACAATTTCACTTTGAGCCAGAGGCCTACCATGTCTACTAAATATTCTGAAGCAATCTTAGACTTTTAAGTCTTTTAAAAAGTACTAAATATTCTGCCGCAATCTTAGACTTCTTTCAAAAAGTAGCAGTTGGTCTTCACTAGACAGTCACTAACCTCCGTTCTGGCTACAGAGTGGATACTAACCTGAATTTAGGAAAGAATAATCCACATGCAAAGGGAAGAAAGCAATCTAATCTGGTCTGGGCTGAGCAGAACCTGTTTGGAATATTATGTTCAGTTCAGACAAGCCTTTTAAAGAGAATCACTGATAAACATAAAGTGTCCAAGAATAGGCAGCCATGATGAAAAATAATCTGGAAATCAATTCTATTAGGACTAATGAAAATTTTCTTACCTGGCAAGTATGATGACATGAAAGTTCACATTCATAGTAGGAAGAGTGTGGAAATGGTCTCAGGCATAAAGAGGGAGTTCTCATTTCTTTATTTTAGAAATAAAGTGGTACATTATAATAGACTAAAAATGCATTCATTCTGGTAAATGATAAAAGACTGTAGTTATAGAGCTAAGAGGTCATGGTATTTCAAGGGGCACTAATGTAGATGTTGAATTCACACAAAAGAATCATAGATATGACCATGACATAGCTGCCCCTTATCCTTCATTAGAAGACCCCCAGTGCACTCTATGAATAAGCTACTGTACGACTCTACTGGGAAATTTTGTTCTGCTGAAGGTAACTTCAAATGCATTGGGGTCTTTGAGATAGAAGTAATAGAGAGTGGTGTCAGGGAGGCTTGACTCATTAAAGAGACATACTTGGAACAGTGTTGAACTGGAAAACTATAAATGTTAGAAAAGATACAAATTTGATGAATATTAAGAACCAGTTATAAAGGAAACAGGGGTCAGCTTTAGGGATCCTCAAACGGTGGAGTCAGGAAAAGGGTAATTCAGTGATTAGAAAATACATACAGGATATATATCCTGCTCACGATCTGTCTCTTCAATGAATGAAAGCTGAATAGAGGAAAGATGAGCTGAGGTGGCTGTGAGGTCTTATGTCTTGAGGATGACTTCTCTCGTGGACATTGATCACCACTGTGTGGCTTTCCACAGAGAGGACATAAGGGATGTGGTCATTCCACCTCAGGAAAGCAAGCTCTCTGGGGCATGGTGAACACTCACAAGGTCTCTCTGCAGCCAAAGTCAGGCAGAGGCAAAGATCCACTTATCTGTTCAGCAGTTGATTGTTTCCTGAGGACTTGGGTATTTCCAATGGAAATGGCTGATGATACAGGATCTGAAGTAGGCATGAAAATAGGTTTCATTGAAAAAAATGTCCTATAGCAAAGCTGTATGACTCTAAAGCAAGAAAATTGAAAAGATAAGTTCTCTATGAAATTCAGTTCACTCTCAACATGTTCTGCCTATACCATAAATATAAGCCATAGTAAATGGTTCCACTTCTTAACTGATGCATCAGAGGAAGGAACTCTGAAATGAGGGTTAGGTTACTGACCACATCCTTTACTAAATGCTTAACAATCTTTCAGTGAATGAAGAAGAAATCAATACTTTTCACCAATTTTAAGATGACCTCCAAGAATTCAGATTCTAACATAAGAGGAATAATTAATTTAAAAGAACCATATAAAAATTATTCCCTTTAAGAAATCAATAGGTGTAAGGGTATTAACATACTTAGGTAAAGCAAGTTGCCTATTTCAGATGCTTTATCAATATCAAATCTCAAGGAAACACCAAAATCACAATAATTCACTCTCTCTGAGTTAGGCGGAATTCCAAGAATGGACTCCACTGACTTCTACCCTTATGTAATATCCTCCCCTTTGAGTGTGGGTGGAACTGAAGTCAGAGAGATTACAAACCCGGAAAGGATTATCATTTTTGCCTCTGAAGATGGAGAGGGCTGTTTGAAGATGAGAGTGGCTCCTGCTGACAAAAAGAAAACAGAGACTACAGTCTAAGAACCACAGGTTACAAAATTTTGCCAATAATCTGAATGATGTTGGGAGCTTATTTTTCTCCAGAGCTTCCACATAGGGGCCGACACCTTAATGTCAGCTTTGTGAGACTCTGAGCAGAAAGGCCAGCTAGACCTCTAATCTATAGAACTTTGAGATACTAAGAGCATATTGTCTTAAATCATTAAGTTTGTGGTAATTATACAGCAATAGAAAACTAATATATTTTCTATACATAGTTCTTACATCCATCCAAATAAATAAAGGTTAAAAAATATGATTTTCTACATTATTATAAGAAAAAGATTTAATCTAAAGAGAAGAAAGCAGTCGAAAGAACTCAGAGATTTCATAAAAGTTACCACAAAAGATCCAACTTAAAAGTCATCTTTTGCAAGTATATATGAATTCATTTCCAGAAACCTATGTCATATACATTAAAAAGACCCTATAGCTATTTCAAAAGTAGGAAACAGGTAGATTAATAATTCCAAAATATTTTAGTTAAAAAAATATATATATATATAATGCTTTAAGGGGAAGACAATAATAACGTTTTCCAATTTAAATATTTGGTAGGATAAAAACTCTCTGGTTTTAAAAGAGAAATGGAAATCAATAGATATGAAGGTCATTTTTTGATCACGGAATGACAGGGACCAACACAGCTGGTCAGTGTTCATTTCAGTGTGTTGTTGCTTTAGGGAAATGCAAAAGAACACTTTTTTTGGTACTTGATCTTTATTCACTCAGTGGTTCATGGATATAAAAGGAGTTCAAAAATGCTTGGCAGTACTGTAAATCTACACTATGAGGTTTATTGCCTTAAAGCCTATGAGGCAACCAAACTATAAATGTTTTTCTCCTACTGCAGATAGTTCATCTTGAAATAAATCGAAAGATTCAATCTGCTACCAACACTTGATGTGCCTTCATTTTCTTTTTAATACAGAGCATGTTCACATGTAAATCTGTGTTCAACTCAAGAAGAGACAGCATTACAAAGTGGCTAATTAGCCTCTCTGAGTCAAAGTCCTAAATCTACCACTTACTAGATGTGTGATCTTAGTCAAGTTAACTTCCCTGTGCCTCCATTTCCCTTTCTGTAAATGGGCATAATTAAGAATATGTACCTCATAGGATCATAGGACTATAGTGAATATTAAGTGCATTAATATGTAAAAAGTCTTTGTAACAGTGCCTGGAATATATTAAATGCTCAATAAATCATAGATATTAAGAAGATGGCCAAAGCTTTTTCTTATAACCATCTAAAACTTAGACATTCTAACAATGGATACATTTTTCAAACAAAAGTCTTGTGCAACAATGATGGCTCACGACAAACTCACCTGTTTCCTCTGTCTGCCCCATTGTCCTGTATTATATCCAGGGTCTTTTATTCACAGCTGGTTGTAGGTAAGACAGAAATTGGATGTGAAAAACATAGGAGGGCGTTTGAGCCCGGCCCAGCTGAGTCTCAGACTTTAGTCCAAAAATGTAGGCCAAAGATAGACAGGTTCTTGAGACAGGTGACTGGAACACGGATGTCTTTAAATCCTACTTAAAAACATGACTGCTTGGCCAAGGAAGGCTCAAAGACACGTAAAGGACATCAGTGGGACACAAATAAAAAGCTTGCCAATTACTTAAAGTTTCTATTTGAAATAAATGTACCATTAACAAGTGCAATCAATTTCTTCCCCATAAAAAGCTGTGGTCTTGATAAGCTTCTCTCAAATTTATTAGTATTCCCATCTTTATAATTTGGGAAACCTTAGAAATAGGTAAAAATCTATGTGTGGGGGTGGGAGAAAGCTGCACTGGCAGCTACAAGGTATGATTCGGAAAGGTCATATTGCACCTGCATATTTTATCAGAACCCAACATTATTCTATTGAGTTTCTTGGAATAAATTCACAAGTCTACCATAGTCAGAATGTGAAATTTAGGATATAAGGACCTTAATTAACTGATCTCTCTTTGAACGTATCAAAAGCAAGTTCCTGACTATGTAAGAAATTAACTCTCAGGTCAGATGTCTCTGTTTTCTATTCAGTGGACTCCACAAGTAACATTATCCCTTCTACTCTGAAAGGTACTTTACAAATGTTAATACTCAGAACAATCCCAGGGTTAGGTCATTATATTCACAGGGTTTTTTTTAAGTTTTACTTGAGAAATATAATTTGCATACATATGTACATAAAAAATGAATTACTATAAAGTGAACACTTGTATACCACCACCCAGGTGAAGAAAAAGAACAATGCAAGCTCTCCTGGAAGTGCCATACACACCCCTTTGTAATCACAACCCTTGGCCAAAAGTATTTCTGATCCCGGTTTTTCTGGTACTTATTTACTTGTTTTGCTTAATAGTTTGCCTAAATTTGAATCTCTTCATACTATAGTTTAGTTTTGCCTATTTTTGAACTTTTCTTGAAATGAAATCACCCACCATGAACTCTTTTGTGTCCAGCTTCTTTCAAATGAACATTGCATTTGTGTGACTCATATATGTATGTACACATGTAGTTATCTTCATTTTCACTCCTGAGTACTGTTCCATTATATGAACATACCAAAATATATTTATCCACTTTACCGCTGATGGGCATTTGGGTTGTTTTGAGCTACTATGAATAATGCAGCTATGAACTTCTTGTACACAATTCTAAGCACACATGCACACACATAAATACATTCAGTATACACTTGGGGATAGAACTGCTGAGTCTTTAGATATTCATGTCTTCAAATTTAACAGACGATATCAAATTTTTCCAAAGTCATTGAACTCTAAGTATTACTTACAACATACCTATAAATAAGAAAATGTGTTCACATTCTGAGTCATAGTCTACAGGGAAGGCTGAAAAATAGTTCTAGACAGTGCTGTAACAGTAACTATGAATCAGATTAATGAAAATGGTCCCAGTTATATGGTGGGAAAATCCATGTTTATTTCCATGTCCTTCTAGCTACATTTCCATATAAACAGAAACCTTCATCAGGTTGAATCAGGAAGGATTATGAAACTTTTGTATTGCTGTACAAGTAAAATCAGTCTGAATAACTGACAGACCAACAATAGTACTTAAAAATTCTGTTCAGAGTTGGGGCCATATCCCAGCATATCTAATGAGTTTTTACAGTTCCTGAATACTGGGAGCTAATGATCTAGGAGAAAGAAACATACCCAAGAAAAGTTTTATCATCTAGTAACATGTCAGTGGGAAGAGGGAACATATGTAAGGGTATTTACAAAAGTTCATAGAAAGATTCATATTATCTTTTAATTCCATTTCCCACAAACTTTTTGAAGTATGCTTGTATTCAAAAAGTCCATTCAAGTTACGGATTTGCCAAAATAAATACATGGACAATATAACCATAGGACATTGATGGCCATTTTAAAGGGCATTTGATATCACCTGGCTTGGAGAAGCAGTAATTGATATAAAAATCTTAAGTTACCTCTTGACCACTTAATGAAAGAATGGGCTTTCAACATGTTACTTTTTTCTGCTGTGCCTCTTCAGGTTTTTGTTTTAAATATTAGGGCCATTATACTTGCCTTGTTTGTAAATTAGGTCTGCGAAGTGGAATATGCATAGATAATAAAGGTAATCAGGCAGATATAGCCACCTGTATCTGCACACTCACAAAAACACCAGGAAATTAGAAAGCTATGAAGAATAAAGACTAGTGGGACTGTTAAATGTGACATTAATAAAGGTAATCAGGCAGATATAGCCACCTGTATCTGCACACTCACAAAAACACCAGGAATTTAGAAAGCTATGAAGAATAAAGACTAGTGGGACTGTTAAATGTGACATGGAGAGAAATTACAGCATAACCCCTATTTCTGGCCAAGGACAGTTCTGTCGTATGGTGCATTTAAATAAATCTAAGCACTATAAAGTAATCACGTGTCAGAAACAGCTACTACTGAGTTTATAGTTAGGTGAGACAGCAATAAAATTGCCAGGGTGTAGTAAAAAAGGAAACTTGCTTACTCAATCTCATTCATAAATGGACACATAAGCAATTACAAATCCTACTAAACATATAGTTCACTTAAAAAATCAACTGAAAAGAGATCCATCTTTGCCAAATTTATAATTTATAATCCTTGGAAATATGTCTCAAAAGAGAGGATTCTACCAAAAGAGTATCTCAATGCCTGCTGTTTACTGATGGAATAATGCTGGTTGCCTCTATGATATATACATTCTATGCAGTAGATAAATTTTTAAATAAACTACCTGCCTACAAAATACCTCCATAAAATACTCAAGCTTCTTTGGTCTTCTGTCAAGCTTCCTATTAATGTATCACAATTTTATTAGTTACTAACACATAAAGAATACTAACACATAAAAAAATGCATTTTGCATTCTGTTCTGTGTGAACCACAGAAAAACAAATAGCACCACTCAAACTCAAGTCAAGCCTACACTAATGCTTACTGCTTACTAAAGGTCTGTGAGAAGATTGTACAGTAATTAGACTATAAACCCTGAGTTCCAAGCTGCTTTCAAAAATTATCCTAGAAATTATTCATCTAGAAGCTATTTTATTTATCCCCTAATAGAAATTCACTCCCCACTGTGCTGCACACATACACACACACACACACAAACCAAACTAACTGAAAAAAAATTATTCAATGATTATTCATGTTATGTTGCTCCATCTTTCAAAATAAAGAATTACATACATAAAAAAGTTAAAAGTGATTTGGCTTGGTTGAGATGCTATACCAAATGAATTTTAGCTAACTAACGTCTAATTTACCTCACTAATTTGAAAGCCTTCCTCTTTCTATTGACATGTCCAAATTTGAAACATAGGCTTAATGAATGTTTCACTGCCCTTTAAAGTTCAATCCTAACATTCTTCCACCTCTTCAGAAATAATCTAATACTGTTGCAAAAGGTGATGTGTTAAGTTGATCCCGATATTTTCATATTCTTCCAATGGCAGACATTCTACTCAATAACGTTAGGGTATGAGATAAGAGGCAAAGATATTCTGTGATTCATTTTTGAAAAAGGTTGAAAACAAGTTAGAAGACTCTGCAGACAGACACATAATGTCTTCCTCGGTGATCCTTATCCTCCACTGGATTACTTCAGGAATTTCCTTGCTAGACCATCACACATCTGCCAAAACGCTGCTTTAAAAACTTCCAATGGCTTCCCATTGTCATCAGAATAAAATCTAAACTCTTTACAGTGGTCTAGTGGGCTCCCCACATCTGGTGCCTGCTCACCTCCCTGAACTCTTTCCTTACCTCTCCCCAGCCTCTGCACTAGGCGGCAGCTTTACTGCTCTTTTTGTTCCTCCATGAGGCCGAACATCTTCCTCTTCCTGGAACAGAGCATCTTCTTCCCCCTGATTTTCACATGGCTAACTCCTTTTCATCATTAAGTTCTCACCCTATCTCCTCAAAGGGGCACTCTCTGATCACCTTTACTAAAATATGGTGGCTGCACCCCCTACCCCAACTCACTCTCTATGAGTGAGTTGAAAAAAAAATGCTATGAAGTACACAACTCACTCGTTTTTTTTCTTCTGTGTACTTCATAGTATTTATCTGTATGTAAAATTTTGTTATTTATGTATGTTTTGTTTGAATGTTTATGAGGTATTAACGCTCAGTGGATTATATACTCACTGATGGCAGAGACTTCTTCCATATTGTTCCCTGCTATATTGCCAGTGCCTAGAATAGCACGTAGTATACAGTAGGTGCTCAATAATGTTTGTTGGATAAATTATTTAATATTTAATATTAAATAATTTAATTTAATATTAAATTTGTTGTTTGTTCTGTAAACTGGTATTAATGTATATGCTGTCTTTTAAACTTCACAAAGCCACTGGGCTGTGATCTCTCTTACTTTCTGAGCATCCCCACTGCCTAGCCTAGTTCCTCATACACAGCAGGTGTTCAATAATTACTTAATAAGAGTCCAGCAGCAGTGCAGGCAGCAGTGGCACACCACACCTTAGCAGCAATGGCAGCGGCAGCAGCAGGGGATGCAACCCCCACCATCACAGTCCCTGCAATGGTGCAACCACTCTCGCTCTCTCAGCTCTTCCTCCCTTCCCTCACACCATGGCTGATCAACCTACCTAAGAACAAATGGCTGAATTCAAGGGAGCTTTCTCCCTATTTGATAGGGATTGTGATAGCACCATCACAACAAAGGAACTTGGAACTGTCATGAGGGCGCTGGGACAGAACCCAGTGGAAGCTGAACTGCAGGATGTGATCAACGAAGTGGATGCTGATGGTTAATGGTACCATTGACTTCCCAGAATTTTTGACCACGATGGCCAGAAAAATGAAAAATATGGACAGTGAAGAAGAAATTCATTAGGCATTCTGAGTCTTTGACAAGGACAGCAATAGTTACACCAGTGTGGCAGAACTACTTCATATCATGACACACTTAAGAGAAAAACTAACAGATGAAGAAGTAGATGAAATGATCAGAGAAGCAGATATTGATGGAGACAGACAAGTCAACTATGAAGAATTCGTATGGATGATTGCAAAATGAAGACCTACTTTCAACTCCTTTCCCCCCTCCAGAAGAATCAAATTGAATCTTTAACTTACCTCTTGCAAAAAGAAAAAAAGAAAAAAAAGTTCATTTATTCATTCTGTTTCTATATAGCAAAACTGAATGTCAAAAGTACCTTCTGTCCACACACACACACACACACACAAAATCTGCATGTATTGGTTGGTGGTCCTGTCCCCTAAAGAGCAAGCTACACATCAGTTTTACAATACAAATACTTGTGCTACCTTACTGATAAGGAAGCACTTAGTGGACTCCTTAAAGTTCCATTTGCTAATGATTAATACACTGTTTGGGCTGGCCAGTATTTAATGCACACACCTTGATGATTGAGCACAGTAAGGTATTTGTATTAAAAATGAAAAATAAGAAAACAAATTCAAAACCTATTCAAATGGATTCTAGTTCAATTTGTTAGTATAAATTGTCACAGCTGGTTTACTGAAAACACATTTAAAATTGGTTTACATCAGGACAATGTGCAAAAAAATGGGTGAAGGATAAACTGTTGAGATCTAGCCCCACTAGTAGGATGGTCATCTTGTACTCCATGTGCTCTGACCCATGGTGACGATGACACACCCTGGTGGCATGCCCATGTATGTTTAGCGTCTGCATTGTACTAGAGTGAAGCAGGTGTCAGGCTGTCACCATTCACACAAATTTTTACTAGGAATCTATTACCAAGGGAGCATCTTTAGACTCCGTTTTTAAAACATTCTGAACCATGACTTGGAGCCAGCAAGAGCAGACTGTGGCTGTGGATTTCAGCACAACCAACAACATTGCTGTTCAAGAAATTACCATTTACATCCATTCCAAGTTGTAAATGCTAGTTGTGGGGCTATGGCTACGCCTAATGTCTGAAATCCTGCTGACATCACCAATTGTAGCACTCTTAATCCTGTTCATGATGCCAATTGTCTAGCTCCACGACCACACCAGTTGTTGGGCTCTTTTACCTGCCGGTAATCCTGCTGACTGGGATGATTGTTGCACTAGGGCTGGGTCTGAAGCTCCCAGACCCCTCAGGCCCATTCGCAGACTGCGTCAAAAACCCTTCATATGCCAGGCTGGGTCCCCAGTCCCCACATATGCCAGACTGGGTCACCAGACCTCTTACATGCCATGCTGGGTCACCAGACCCCTTCAAACAGGTCTATGAGCTAGGTAACAGGCCAAAAGGTCCTTGGAAGTTGTAGGTTGGAAAGCATGGCTGCCCCAGGCGAACACCTGAGGCAGATGCCCTCCCACTCACACGCTCTTTCTCTCTCTCTCTCTCTCTCTCAAGAATAGCAACAAAACTAAAAAGATACATTGGTGCACATGCACACTACACACACGCACACACACACACACACACAATTTGCTTACAATGGATGTGCTAAAACAACCACACCCAACTGGACCCAGGGTGAGAGCCCTGACCAAACTATTCTATTTTCCCAACACTAGTTTTTGGAGTTTTTTACCCAATAAAAAGACCATTAACTTAAAAAAATTACTTAACAAAACATCTGCTAAGTAAATACATGAAGGGATGAGTAGAAAAATGAGGGTTTAGATTTTTTTACCTGACCTGGTCAAGCCTTAAGAATGGTTCCTGCTATTGCAGTTTACAAATACAGCCCAGGGCATACATGGAAAGGAAGTTGTAGCGTCACTGTTGACTCCCTGCTCAGATTCCCTTTACCCATGGCTTTTCAACCTTAGCACTATTGACATTTTGGACTGGATAATTACTTGTTGTAGAAGGGATTGTCTGTGCATTGTATACAAAATGCCTCTAGGTGGGACAACTCTAAGGTACCATTCACGCTCTAGAGTTCCCAGTGGGATAAGACCAAGGCTAGACTTCCAGTGGAACTACATCTTTCCCTTGCTTTTCCCTGTGTCCTATCCTACTTCTCTCACTCTCTTATAGGATTCTCTTGAGAGCATTCCTTCAGTAAATTACTTGCATAAAATTTCTTATCTCAGAGTCCATTTTAGGGAACTTGTGGGACTCTGAGCGTAAATGACTCCATCTAAGGCCCTAAACCATAAAGTAATACAGTAACTAGGGGAAAGGTAGTTAGGACAACAGATAAGAAGAATAATCTGCTGACTGTGAAGAAGGAAAGATTAAGTACTGCTGGCCTAACCACCTGCATTGACATTTGGAACTAGTTACACTATTCTTTTTTATGAACTGCATATATAAACCTTAGCTCAGCCTCGAGATAGTACAGAGAAGCTTGGCATATGCCTGTGGGTCCACCTGACCCATTACTCCATAAGAAAGTTATCCTGTAATAAAGTTCTTTGCTTTATCACATGAATGGCCTATTTCATTGTTCAGCCTCAAGATACCTTTTCAGTTAGGTGGACAATCTGGCCTTGGTCCACCTTCAGACAGGAACCCAACCTAAGCCATGTAAGAAAACAAAGAAAAAGAAAATAATTGAAATAATGCTTAAACAGACATTAAAAATACATCCCAAAATTTGAGAGACAGATTTTATTCAGGGTGTTAAATGGTATCTGATCTTTCTACAGAAACAATACAATACTTATTCAGTACTTAAGTGAGGAATATTAACAGGGTGTGGATGAGTATACGTGGCAGCTCACTTTTGCCGTTCAAGATTTTCAACATGGTGATCATGAAAACAAGAGCCTCAAGTTCTCCCTTTTTTATAATGAACATGAGTGTACTTCAAAAAGTTCATGGAAAGATTAATATTATCCTTTAATTCTATTTTTTCATGTGCTTTTTCAAGTACCCTCATATATAATACTTATCAAATTTGCAAAATCATGACTCTCATTCACCACATATCTTGCACTTGAAGCAAACAAAAAGCATACCTTTCTCCGCTTGGGAGCCACACACTTCCACCAGAGGCATTTGTTAACATTGTATCTGTCTGGAATTATCTTTTACTCTGTGTCAAAATACACAAATTTTGCTCACATTTTATGTTCAAATTTCAAGCTCAAAATGTTTCATAAAGATTCCCAAATTTCCAAGGCTAAAAGTAATCATTCCCTCCTCTGGCACTTTTTCTTTGTATTACATTAATTTGTGTTTAATTCATATGATTTCTACTAAAATTCCCTAGGACTGGATGAATATACTGTTCTAATTTGTATGATTCCTTGACTC
>NW_007727985.1:149812-150935 GCF_000696425.1 Galeopterus variegatus | reverse complement strand
CTACTAAAATTCCCTAGGACTGGATGAATATACTGTTCTAATTTGTATGATTCCTTGACTCTAGACTTATCTGTTTGTCAAAGAAATGAATGAATGAATGAATGAATGAGGAAATATTATTTCTGTGCACTTTTAGTTGTTTCCTTTTTTGGTAAAACTTGTACAAATAAATGACTCCAAAGAATCTTAAGAAGAATTGAAATAATAGCCATCCATGTAAAAATTCATGGTTTTAAGGAATATAACAAATATACTGACAAATAAGAATTTGACCTTTCATTTAATTTTCTGAAAGTTTTTCAGTCATGAAGTGTGCACCTAAATCAATTTTCAAGCCGCTATACTAATAACAAGGCATGCCTTCTGCTTTACAAACTCCTAAATTCCTCAGTCCTTGGAAAGAATTACCTAAGGAACATGTTAAAAAGATAGCTACCCTGGTCTAATTCCTGAGATTCTGTTCCATTACATCTGATATGGGCTGACGGGATGCTTAGGCAGGTCTGGGCACAGTCACTCTGCTTCATGCCAAGAGATTCTCAAGGTAACCCCAATTCTCTGGCTCCTCCCCTGTCCAGTTTAAGACCCAGCTTAAGACCCACTTCTCTTTTAAGAAACTTCTTTGACCCTTCCAAACCTTTGACTTCTTTTTTTATACGTGTAGTACTAGATAACAGGTATGGTGGTAACTGCCCAACCAAAAACATATTAGCACTTTCTTCTTCACTGTTTCACTTATTTAAACCTTTCACCTCGTAACTAAGCTGTAAGTTCCAACTGGGGAAAACAGATAAATCCTCATTTCCATTCTATCTCCAGAGTGTTGGGCAATTTTACCTACTTTGGTAAAAAATTGTAATCATTGTAATACAGTATATGAGAAGCATTGAATCAGGTGTCAGTTTTTAAAAAGTGAACATTTTATCAGTATAAGCCTAAAAGAAGTAAGTGAAAGGAGCACTGAAGGCCAGAACACTTTCTGAAAAAGCAAGTACCTGTTTTAAATATAAAGGACACACATTCGTATTGTTAAGTCTACTACAGTAAGCAAGAATTACTTTTGCAATTTTTAAAAGTAATGATAAATTAAATACCACTTTGTCCACAACTAAATACCATAGGT
>NW_007727985.1:143587-149746 GCF_000696425.1 Galeopterus variegatus | reverse complement strand
GCAATTTTTAAAAGTAATGATAAATTAAATACCACTTTGTCCACAACTAAATACCATAGGTATGAAGACTGATACACAATTCAGGAAGAATCTGCTACTTGAGTGTGATGAATGACTTTATCATTCCAATATCCTGTGACATCTGCATGAAACCACAAACACAGGGATATCAGTTTTTACCACTCGCACACATGATGGTCTCTGAGATTACGGAACAGAACCCCCGATCGCACTTGAGTCAGCCATGACTGATCCTACTGCAGTGAGGGAGACAGGACAATTGTCCAAGTCCTCCTTTCTATGCTATTTCTAACCTAACCTCAGGGCTAGTGTGGAAGTTTCTTCTACCCCATTCCCTAAATATTGGTCTATATAATGANCCTCAGGGCTAGTGTGGAAGTTTCTTCTACCCCATTCCCTAAATATTGGTCTATATAATGAAGTAGTTGTTTATATGCCCCCATGAGTCAAGCAACAGGTTCAAGAAGCAGGTAAGTCTATTTCTCCTTAGGATGGTTTCGGGGCTGAGATGGAAAATATGGTTAGTCAGAATTACCACTACATACAGGTATTGCCATCATTTCTCAGGAAAAGTTTTAAAATTAACTTTGATTAGACTGGCAGGTGTCATACTCCCACCTGTAAGAACAAGAAACAGAATGTTCTGATTGGTTTAACCTGGACCTAGGGATGATTTCAAGCTCCTTGAAAAGCATACACACTACAAAATAGAAATGAAAGGCTGTTGGAAAGAGGGAACAGGTAATAGAAAAGAACAAAGGGGACACTGGGTTCGCCCCTGACAGGGTTAAGAAGAAAACTTTTCCTATAGGAGAGGCTGGGCTGAAGAGGCCAGCTCTCACCTCGCAAGGTTATAGCACTTGGGCAGGACCAGGACAAGACAGCACCATCCTGGGTCATCAGATGAGGGGCTCAAGGAAGTGTCCTGCAAGAGATGGACAAAAATAACAATGGCTTAAACAAAATAAAAGATTATTATTTTTCAAAGTAAAAGTTGATTTAAAAACTCAGGAGTAAAGACTCTTCAAATGTTGATAGGGTAACTTCACAAAATCCTCAGAGTTCTAGAGTCTTTTATCTTATTCCTCTGCCATACTTAGTCACGTGGCCACACCTAGCTACAAGGAAACTAGGAAATGAACTCTGTATTCCAAGTAACCATATAGCCAACTAATAATGAGGTGTTCTATTTCTTAGATGGAAAAAAGGAAGAATAGATATTGGGAGACAAACAGCAATCTTTGCCTGTGGTGTATGAACTCCTAAGGTGACTCCCAAGATTCCTACCTCCTTGTGTTCACACCTTGTGTAATCCTCGCCTTTGAATATGGGTAGGACCTGTGACTTGTTTCTAAGCAATAGAATTTGGAAAAGATGATGGGATGCAAATGATTAGTATACATGATCACATTACATAAGATTGTAGCATCTGTCTTTCAGGAGTCCTTCTCTCTCCCAGCAATGGCTGGGAGGAAACAAGCAGCCATGTTGGAAAACACCACATGGCAAGGAACTGAGGGCAGGAGCTGAGGATAGACTCTGGCCAACGGCCAGCAAAAAATAAAGTTCTTAGTCTAACAATCGCAAACTAAATGCTGCCAACAACCGCAAGAGCAAGAAAGCAGATCCTTTCTAAGTTGAGCATCCAGATGAGAATCTGGCCCTGGCTGAAACCTTAATTGCAGACTTGTGAGACCCACAGCAGAAAACCCACCTGAGCAGTTCACAGACTCTTGACACAGAGAAACTATGATTATAAACGTGTTCTATTAAGCCACTAAGTTTGTGGTAATTTGTTATGCAGTAATGAAAAACTAATATGCTAACACTGCAGGCAATCAACAGATGCTTACATTACTGCATAAAAGGCTTAACTCAGTGCCTAATATAAAATAAATGCACTCTGCAATGATCATCGCCATCATCACCATCACCGTCGTCATTGTCGTCATCATCATCATCATCATCATCATCATCACCACCACCATCATAACTTCCTAGTCCTGGATTCCTCCAATTTTTTCATCACTTCCTGTAGCAACTTGGTAGAAAGGAACAAAATCCCAGTAGGACAAACAGCTCTATCTATTCATATCGCTTATAGACTTTTTGGAAGCAACCAACTTTAAAATGTAATTGGAGCTGAATTTCCATTATCACTGCACTGGTGATTCTTCTATATCCATCTGCCACTCCACTCTAAAAACTTGCCTCTCAAGGATACAACAATCTCTTGGTTATGCTTCATTGGGTGAGAATTGAAGAGAATAAGATAGGACACAGTACTCAAGGGGTTCAGTTAAACATTGCAGGCAAGCCTACAAAAAATAGATCTATCACTCTGTGGAGTCAGGCTGAGGAGAAAAGAAACAATTAGGTAGAGGTTAAGTAGCAAAACAGATGCTAGAAGCCTTAGGTTAAAATGTCACAGAGTAGGAGTAAAATGTTAGAAGAATAACATCAGAGTGAAAACTATCAATTGCTTTGAAATCTCGATCTACGCATTTTAATATTAACTAGCAAAGCCAATGTGAGCATCTGCTTAATATCCTGGTATGTGACAAAAATATCAGGAGGAATTTTAGACAATTTTTTTAAAGAGTAAAAGTAAGACACTTTTCAAGATAAAGCTTTTAAGAAACCATACAAAACCTGAGCTATTTTAGATTTAGATGGTGATGTGTTAAAGCAAATTAACATCTCCTATATCAAGCAAAGATTCCAAAACTAAGCCATTACATATAATGGAGTGAGGCAGAAAAATGAAATCTACTCTATGAAGTACATAAAACAAATAGAAATTGCTGTTATGAGACACCATAAAATAGTCAATAATTCAAAAGATGATTAAAAATAAACAACATATTAGTAATAAAAACCTGGCGGGGGAACATTCTAATAATGGATTTTGTTTTTTGGCTTATAGCAACTCAAGGATCTCAGAGGAAATATGAGAATCGCTATTACAACAGAAACCTACCGTAGTTTTTGCTTATGTTTATTTTTATAGAAAAAAATCGTGTAAAACAGCATATTTTATTAGAAGGAAAAAGTACTTTAAAAATAATGAAAGACTAAAGCACGATGATGCTAAAAATAGAAAAAAAAAAATTCTCCCAGAAGTGTGATGGTATTAATTACTAAAAGACATCAGAATAGTTATGTAATATTTTAACTGCTATAATGTTGACAGTGATTTTTTAAATTCTTGGAATCTACTAGGTTTTTCTCTTTCCTATGTGATTCATATTCTTGTTCTACAATCATGGTGGATTGACTCCCAAAATGCTAGTGAATGAATAAGGAAAACATTTTAACATTATTGCTATGTATAAAACTTTATTTCTCCACAATTGTGTTTCACTTTTTTTGCTGTAGAATCTGTCCCTACTTCTAACATCAGTGACAGGATAATAATAAGGTTACTATTCCAAAGTTCCATTCCAGTATAGAGTCAGCTTTATACAAAAAGATACGTGACTATAGCAAGACTGTAGGAAGCACTGAACGCCATAAACAAATGTCACAGATGACTGCAGAGAGAGGCTGAATAAGAAAATATAATTGTTAGTTGTCTCAACAGAATCAATCACCACTCTATTACACATTCTACCAATAGTGGATTAATAATGTCACAACCAAAAGCCATGATATTACCTTCCTGTAAAATAAAGGATTGAAGAGGGGAGGAAAAAGGAAGGAGAAGGTTTTTTTTTCCTTTAGATTTAGTTTTTTGCTTGTTTTTTCACTTTTAATTCAAGAGGTATGCTCCCACTCAAATCAAAAATCTTCCTAATGAGTGAACTCCAAACCAATTGAGGAGACTTATTAACTCAAAAGTGAACATTATGAGATAACAGAATAGAGTCCCTTTTTAATATATTTTTTCTCAGGGGGAAAGGATGTGTCCCCCAATGTAATAGAGAAAATGTGCACTTAAGTGGTTACTATGAAGTTTCAAATAATAGACTTAACATGTTTATTTTTGATGACTTCTAGGAATTTACATTTTTTCACAGTTTTTGCAATCAATCCATAAAGAAGCCTATCTGAGGCCATATAATCAAGAGTTTGTTGTAATAATGTCTTTGCAATGTTGTAAACATTTTTTTTTTTTTGCAACAGAATAGTGACCCAGATGGAGACTTAAGACATCAATGTCCGAAGGAAAATCAGAACAGACATTTAAGACTTATGTTATAGAAGAAGTCATGGCAGATTTCTGGATCTGGAGGTGCTGAGACATAGTAAATTAAAAATGTTTTCTCATTACTCCTTAATGTCACCCTGAACTAGAGTTGACCTGAAATCCTCCAAACTCAATTTTTCTTACTCACTCTTGTGTTTTTCTCCGTTCCTTCTACATGAATGCTATCCTGAGCCATCTTTTTCACCTTCCAAAACTTTATCCATCCATCCTTTAATTCCCAGTTCAATGCCCATTTTCCATGATGTCTTCATCCAGATCATCACACCAAAAGTGATCCTTTTTATGGGACAGATTCTGTTTAGGGAAATAATTTAAATGAATTCCAATGGTACCACTTCATATACAGTGCCTTGTATTATGATTATTTCTTCTTTATGCACCTCATTTTGAGAGTAAAGATTAAACACAGCTTTATTTCCAACACAGAAACAAGGACAGTGCCTTATAAATTACATTAAGAAACATGGTAAATGTTTATTAAATAAAAAAATAAACTNATGAATCAAGATTAAAGTAGTTTGGCAAGGCAATCATGGGACATGAGCTGAGGACTGAAAAATGGCAAGGAGTGGGTAGTTAAAGGATATTTTAAGTACTGGCATGAAGATGGGGCACTAAGGCAGGGAAAGAATAACACATACAAAGACAAAGTTAAGAATCTAGTATGTTTTTTAGGATGTGGCCTTTCCCAAATTCCACCATGCAAACATAATAAAATTATTTTTATATATAAGGAAACTCAAGTTTCTTCACTGAAATGTAAACTCTCCAAAACTGAAACTGAATTGTAAACTCTCCAGCAACCAAAACTTATCAGAGAAACAAATCACCTAGCTAGGTCAAAATAGAACCAAAGAAAATAGAGAGCACTCATAGAATTTAAGAAATGCACTGCTATTGCTACAGGCATTTAGAAAGTATTATGCAATTTAGAACAGTCTGTGAATCATGAGGGCTGCTCTTCTTTATACCGTACTCAGTAAGGTATGAAGGTGTAGCAGCTACATCGTGGCTCAGATCTAATCTGGAACTCATTTTAATGAGAGTTTAGTTGTCAGTAAAATTTTAGCTGAAATGATACCTCATAATTCTACATCTTCCTCTCAAGAATACTTACAATTCACATCCTGGGTTTTCAGATGTGAATAAAATACCCAGAGGATTTCTGAGGGACACCATTATACCATAGTAGGTAATTTGCTGTTTCAAATGGTAGGAGTGACCAATCATACTTTGGTACTGTAAATACTTAGAAGAACTGATAACAGTGCTCTGGAGACGTTTTGTACACTTGGTTCCAAGTTTTGTAATGTCTTCCCACCAAATATTTTGAAACGAACTTAGCATTAAGATGTTTTAGAGTGCTGAGCTATCAATCAAGCTAGTTTCCTGATATTGATCCCTTAAGAAAGCATAGTGCGGGCCGGCCCCGTGGCGTACTCGGGTGAGTGTGGCGCTGGGAGCGCAGCAACGCTCCCACCGCGGGTTCAGATCCTATATAGGACTGGCCGGTGCGCTCACTGGCTGAGCGNCACCTCATTTTGAGAGTAAAGATTAAACACAGCTTTATTTCCAACACAGAAACAAGGACAGTGCCTTATAAATTACATTAAGAAACATGGTAAATGTTTATTAAATAAAAAAATAAACTAATAAGTTAATGAGTAAGTGGATACAAGAGTGAAATGATTGAAGAGGTGATTGCTCAACTGTGCACTATCATCCCCAACTGCACGAGGAATGCTAAGAAGGGAGAGATGAATCAAGATTAAAGTAGTTTGGCAAGGCAATCATGGGACATGAGCTGAGGACTGAAAAATGGCAAGGAGTGGGTAGTTAAAGGATATTTTAAGTACTGGCATGAAGATGGGGCACTAAGGCAGGGAAAGAATAACACATACAAAGACAAAGTTAAGAATCTAGTATGT
>NW_007727985.1:137735-142579 GCF_000696425.1 Galeopterus variegatus | reverse complement strand
AGTTTTGTAATGTCTTCCCACCAAATATTTTGAAACGAACTTAGCATTAAGATGTTTTAGAGTGCTGAGCTATCAATCAAGCTAGTTTCCTGATATTGATCCCTTAAGAAAGCATAGTGCAGGCCGGCCCCGTGGCACACTCGGGTGAGTGTGGCGCTGGGAGCGCAGCAATGCTCCCATCGCGGGTTCAGATCCTATATAGGACTGGCCGGTGCGCTCACTGGCTGAGCGCGGTGCGGGCGACCCCACACCAAGGGTTGCGATCCCCTTACTGGTCATGAAAAAGACAAAAAAAAAAAAAGAAAGCATAGTGCATTATTTACCCTGATCAGTGATAGCAGGTATTTCCAACCTAACACTTCTACTAACAATCTACAGACACTTTACCATTTTGCAATGGAGAAAAAGCTTAATTTTCTATACAGCATGCATAAGGCTTTCAGAAAGATATTTCAAAGCAGATTTCCAAAAGCAACTTCCGAGGGCACCTGGAAGAATGATGCTTATAGCATGCTTTGATAACCATCCAAATTCCCAAATTACATAAAAGCTTAACAAGTAAGTATTTCTAACCTGGTCCTGCATAAGATATTACCTTTCCTGGAGAAACTAAAAGAAAACTTGGAAGACATTTCATCAGCACTTTAGGTTTAGGATATGTGAAAAACAATTTGTAAACTATAACCAGGTAAAACAATTTTTTGGCTCACCGTTTTTTTGTCTCCGTATTAAGAAACACATTTTTATTTAATGTTTTGTGGGTTTAATTTCTTCCGAAGGAAATTATAATTAAATAATTACATAAATTAAATCATGTTATATCTTCTCATAACTGCTGATAGATAATCCTTAAGGGCAAAACTTAGGCACTCTTACAGAATAAACACAGAGAGGAAATTGAAATGTTTATTCTAGAAACAGAAGAGTGATTCTGGGGCAGACACTTAATATTCTACTTATATAACACTTTTTATATCATATTGAAAGACATTGTTCCTAAGTAACTGAATATCAACAAAAAAACTGAACAATAATGTCACAAATAAGAAGGGATGCACAGATAACAAAGAGCTATAAGGCACTTATGGTTCTTATTTGCATTAAATTTATTGCATTTGGCAATAAATTTTAAATAATTCAAACAAAAGCATCCAATTAAGATGCTGTTAATTTCAAAGCAGAAGTTGCAACAGTATAAAAATGAAACCTAATTATAGTATATACCAAGCTCCCACATGCCCATGGCGTTCAAAATGTCAGAAAAGGTTATATAGTAGAACACAGATAGCTGCAAATTCTTTGCCACTCTTCCCATCAAGAAATGGGGTCTATTTGCACTGATCTCAAATTTGAGCATGCCCTACAATTTTGTCTGACAGAATGTGGGAAAAGTGACACTGTAACTTCTGAGGTTGGGCCTTAAGACATCAACAGCTTTTACTTTCTCACCAGAAATATTTCCTTTTGGAGTCCAGCCACCCTTCTGTGAGAAGTGCAGGTCATGAGGAGTCATACAAGGCAAACTGAGGTACTCTGCTAAGCTGGGCACCCAGTGGGCAGCCATCTCCAACTGCCAGCAATGTGAGTATGAGCCATCTTCTATTTCCCAGCCTGGCCTAGTCTTTGAATAAAAACAGTCAAGTAAACATCAGTTGGATATTTGAGATTTTACACTGCAACTAACCTTTAAGAATTACTACATGTCAAGTTTTGAAATAATAGAAAAGAAAAACATCCACAATTATCTGAATAATCTATCATAATAATCTTCCCTTTCCAACTATATGAGAGTACATCAAAAAGTTATGGAAAAAATAGAAGTAAAGGATAACACAAATCTTCCCTTGATCTTCCCTTGAACTTTTTGAAGTACCCTCGTATATCTGTGTAAGTCTAGACTTTCTTAAATATTTCAAACAAAATAACCTAGTGCAATAGACTGAGTGCAAAAGCAAACATGAGAATCCAATCATTCTCCTTAAGCCAACCATCAAAGAGATTTACAAAATGTAAATCAGTTTAGTAGTTCTAAGTGTATTCACAAAGTCATGCATCACTAACATCATCACTAACTCCAGATATTTTCAACACCTTCAAGAAAACCCTGTACCCACTTACAGTCACTCCTCATTCCTTCCTCTTCTCAGTCCCTGGCAACAACTAATCTAATTTCTCTGTCTATGTACTTCCTATTCTGGACACTTTGTTGAAATGGAATCACACAATCGGTTACCTTTTGTGCCTGTTTTCTTTCACTTAGCACAATATTTTCAAGGTTTATCCATATTGCAGCATGTATCACTACTTCATGCCTTTTTATGGCTAAGTAATATTACATTGTATGGATATATTGCATTTTGTTTGTTTATTTATTCATTTATTTGCAATATTTATGGTAGTGTTTATTTATTTATTTTATTTTTTTATTATTAGCATATTCATTATTATAAATCATGATTTTTCTTTATGTCCTTTACCCAACCTATCTCTCCCCAAACCCCCTCCCTCCCTCCCACCATCTCCAGTAACCTTAGCTTTGTTCTCTCCATCTGAAAGTTCAGTGAATTGTTGTGATCTTTTTCTTTCTTTCTTTTTTTCTTTCTTTCTTAGCACCCAGTTATAAGTGAGAACATGTGGTATTTCTGCTTCTTTGCTTCGTCTATTTCAGTTATCATAATTTTCTCCAGACTCATCCATGTTGCTGCAAATGGCAGGATTTCTTTCTTTTTATGGCCAAGTAGGATTCCATTTTGTATATATACCACATATTCATTATCCAGTTGTCTGTTGATGGATATTTAGATTAGTTCCATATTTTGGCTATTGCAAATAGAGCTTCAATGAATATGGGAGTGCAGGTATCCCTTCAACATGATGATTTCTATTCTTTTGAATATATGCCCAGTAGTGGTATTGCTGAATCATTTGGTAGCTGTGTGAGAAAACTCCTTACTGTTTTCCATAATGGCTATGCTAATTTACAGTTCCACCAACAGTGTAGAAGAGCTCCCCTTGCCAGCATTTGTTATTCTCCATCTTTTTAATAACGGCCAGTCTAACTGGGGTGAGATGATATATCAGTATGGTTTTGACTTGGATTTCTCTGATGACTAGTGATGCTGAGCATTTTTTCATGTACCTTTTGGCCATTTGTATGTCTTCCTTTGAAAAGTGTCTATTCATCTCCTTTGCCCATTTTTTAATTGAATTATTTGTTATTTTACTGTACAGTTGTTTGAGGTCTTTGTATATTCTGGATATTAATTCCTTCTCAGATGTATAGTGTGCAAATATTTTCTCCCAACCCTTACGTTGTCTTTGTGCTGTGTTGTTTCCTTTACTGTGCAGAAGGATTTTGGTTTGATATAATCCCATTTATTTACTTTTTCTTTTGTTGCTTGTGATTTTGGAGTCTTATTCATAAAGTCTTTGCCCAGTCCTATTACCTGGAGTGCTTCCCCTATATTTTCCTTTCGTAATTTTATGGTTTCAGTTCTTAAATTTAAATCTTTAATCCATTTTGAGTTGATTTTGGTATATGGTGAGAGGTGCAGGTCCAGTTTCACTTTTCTACTTATGGCTGTCCAATTTTCCCAGCACCATTTATTGAAGAGGCAGTCTTTTCCCCAATGTATATTCTTGCTGCCTTTGTCAAAGATCAGTTGGCTGTAAATAAGTGGGTTGATTCCTGGGTTTTCTACTCTGTTCCATTGATCTGAGTGTATGTTTTTATGCCAGTACCATGCCATTTTGGTTACAATAGCTTTGTAATATAATTTGAAGTCAGGTAGTGTTATGTCTTTGGCTTTTTTGTTTTTTTGCTTAAGATTGCTTTGGCTATTTGGGGTCTTTTGTTGTTCCATATGAATGTTTGGATTGCTTTTTCTATTTCTGTGAAGAATGTCACTGGTATTTTGATGGGAATTGAATTGAATCTATAGATTGCTTTGGGGAGAATGGACATTTTCATGATGTTAATTCTTCCCATCCAAGACAATGGTATGTCTTTACACCTTTCTGTGTCCTCTTTAATTTCTTTTGGTAGTGTTTTGTCATTCTCATTGTAAAGATCTTTCATCTCCTTGATTAAATTGATTCCTAGGTATTTTATTTTTTTGATGACTATTGTAAATGAGCTTGCTTTCTTGATTTCATTTTCTGTTAGTTTGTTATTGGAGTATAAAAATGCTATTGATTTTCAGGTGTTGATTTTGTATCCTGCAACATTATTGAAATTGCTAATCAGCTGTAAGAGTTTTTTGGTAGAATCTACAGGTTTTTCTATTTATAAGACCATGTCATCAGCAAACAAGGACAGTTTGACTTTGTCCTCTCCAATCTGGATGCCCCTTATTTCTCTCTCTTGCCTGATTGCTCTGGCTAGTATTTCCAATAGTATGTTAAATAGGAGTTGTGAGAATGGGCATCCTTGTCCTGTTCCTGTTCTTGTTCCATTCAGGATGATATTGGCAATTAGTTTGTCATAAATGGCTTTTATTGTATTGAGATAATTTCCTTCTATACCTAATTTCCTGAAAGTGTCAATCATGAAGAGATGTTTAATTTTCTCCTATGCCTTTTCTGCATCAATTGCGATAATCATATGGTTTTTCTGCTTGTTTTTGTTGATGTGGCATATCACATTTATTGACTTGTGTAGGTTGAACCAACCTTGCATCTCTGGGATCAATACCACTGGATCATAGTGTATAAGTTTTTTGATGTGTTGCTGTGTCTGATTACTACTATTTGGTTGAGGATTTTTTCATCTACATTCATCAAATGTTAGCCTGTATTTTTCTTTTTCTGTTGTGTCTTTATCTTGTTTTGTTATCAGGGTGATG
>NW_007727985.1:134330-137098 GCF_000696425.1 Galeopterus variegatus | reverse complement strand
TTTTTTTGATGTGTTGCTGTGTCTGATTACTACTATTTGGTTGAGGATTTTTTCATCTACATTCATCAAGGATGTTAGCCTGTATTTTTCTTTTTCTGTTGTGTCTTTATCTTGTTTTGTTATCAGGGTGATGCTGGCCTCATAGAATGAGCTTGGGAGAATTGATTCTGCTTCACTTTTTTTGGAAAAGTCTGAAAAGAAGTGGTATTAATTCTTCTTGTAGGTTTGATAGAATTTAGCTGTAAAGCCATCTGGTCCTGGGCTTTTCTTTGTTGGAAGATTTCTGATTACTTCTTCAATCTCATTGCTAGTTATTGGTCTGTTCAGGTTCTCTATTTCTTCTTGGTTCATTCTTGGTAGTTTGTATGTGTCCAGAAATTTACCCATTTCCTCCAGGCTTTCATATTTGTTGGTGTACAGTTGTTAATAACAATCTCTAATGAATCTTTGTGTTACTGTGATGTCAGTTGTAATGTCTCCCATTCCATTTCTGATTTTTGTTTTTTGAGTATTCTCTCTCCTTTTTTTTTGTTAACATAGCTAATGATTAGTCTATTTCACTTCTCAAAAAAACCAACTTGTTTCATTGATCTTTTGTATTGTTTTTTGGGTCCCTATTTCATTTAGTTCTGTCCTGATATGATTATTTCTTTCCATCTACTACATTGGGGATTGGATTGTTGTTGTTTTTCTAGATCTTTGAGGTGTAGTGTTAGGTAATTTATTTGAAATCTTTCCATTCCTTTGATGTAAGTGTTTATTACAATAAACTTCCCTTTTAGTACTGCTTTTGCAGTATCTCATAGGCTTTGAGATGATGGATCTTTATTCTCATTTGTTTCAAGAAATTTTTTTATTTCCTGTTTAATTTCTACTGGACCCATAGGTCATTCAGGAGTCTGTTGTTCAGTTTCGATGCACTTGAGTAACTTCTGGAATTTTGCTTGTTATTGATTTCCAGTTTTAACCCATTGTGGTCTGAAAAGACACTGGGATGATATCAATTTTTTAAAAATTGGCTAAGACTTCATTTGTGACCTAGTATGTGATCTATACTGGATAATGTCCCATGTGCTGATGATAAAAATGTATATTCTCTAGTTGTTGGCTGAAAGGTTCTGTAGATGTCTGCCAGGTCCAATTGTTCTAAAGTGTCATTTAAATCTTGTGTTCCTTTGATGATTTGTTGCCTGGAAGATCTGTCCAATGCTGAGAGAGTGGTATTAAGGTCAGCCACTATTACTGTATTTAAGTCTATCTCCTTTTTTTAGGTCTAAGAGTATCTGCTTCAGATATCTAGGTGCTCCACTGTTGGGTACATACATATTTATGGTTATCATGCCCTCTAACTGGTAGATTCCCTTATCATTGTAAAATGGCCTTCTTTGTCTCTTTTTATGGTTTTTGATTTGAATTGTATTTTATCTGATATAAGAATAGCTACTCTTGCTCGTTTTTGGTTTCCATTTGCATGGTATATCTTTTTCCATCCTTTCACTTTTAGTCTGTGTGTCTTTTTAGGAGAGATGAGTCTCTTGAAATTAGCATATAGTTGGGTCTAGCTTTTTAATCCAATCAGTCAGTCTGGGTCTTTTGAGTGGGGAGTTTAATCCATTTACATTTAGGGTTGTTATTGATAAGTATTATTTTATTCGTGTCATTATATTGCTTTTTGCTTAGATGTTTTAAACATCATTTGTTCCTTTCTTCACCTTTTATTTTTCATCTTCAAAGTTAGTTTGATATTGAAGTGACAAGATTTAGCTTCTTTCTCTTTCTCATTTGCATTTTGGTTTTAATGGCAGGTTTTGCCCCTTCTTGTGAATCTGTGATATTGATTATCATTTTTCAGATTTCAGATGCAGGACTCCATTGAGTATATCTTGCAGGGCTGGTCATGTGGTGATGAACAACCATCATTTTTGTTTGTCTGGGAAATACACTATTTCTCCTTCACTTCTGAAGGATAACTATGCTGGGTTTAGGGTTCTTGGCTGGCAATTATTTTCTTTTAGTCTNATATAGTTGGGTCTAGCTTTTTAATCCAATCAGTCAGTCTGGGTCTTTTGAGTGGGGAGTTCAATCCATTTACATTTAGGGTTGTTATTGATAAGTATTATTTTATTCATGTCATTATATTGCTTTTTGCTTAGATGTTTTAAACATCATTTGTTCCTTTCTTCACCTTTTATTTTTCATCTTCAAAGTTAGTTTGATATTGAAGTGACATGATTTAGCTTCTTTCTCTTTCTCATTTGCATTTTGGTTTTAATGGCAGGTTTTGCCCCTTCTTTTGAATCTGTGATATTGATTATCATTTTTCAGATTTCAGATGCAGGACTCCATTGAGTATATCTTGCAGGGCTGGTCATGTGGTGGTGAACAACCATCATTTTTGTTTGTCTGGGAAATACACTATTTCTCCTTCATTTCTGAAGGATAACTATGCTGGGTTTAGGGTTCTTGGCTGGCAATTATTTTCTTTTAGTCTTCTGAATATATCATCCCATTTTCTTCTGGCCTGTATGGTTTCAGATGAGAAATCTGCTGTTAGTCTGATGGGGGTTCCCTTATAAGTCACCTGATGCTTTTCTCTTGCTGCTTTTAGAATTCTCTCTTTGTCTTTGAGTTTTGCCAGTTTGACTACCATGTGTCTTAGAGAGGATCTTTTTGCATTGAATCTGTTTGGGGATCTTTGGGCTAACTGGATCTGAAGGTCTGTATCTCTCCCTGTACCTTGGAAGTTTTTTCTGTTATCGCTTTCTTGA
>NW_007727985.1:130889-133693 GCF_000696425.1 Galeopterus variegatus | reverse complement strand
TGGTATGTGAGAATTACCATATTCCTTTGGTGGTGTCATATCTTCTTGTTTATCTGTAGTTCTAGTATTTTTTCATTGATCTCTGGTCATCTGATAGAGCACTTGTTTCTTATATTACTCTGGAGTGGGCTATGAGAAAGATTTCCTCCTCTATTTGTAGGTTCTGCTGATGAGTCTTCTCATATCTGTGGAATATACTAACATTTATGAAGCAAACGTATTTCACAGGGCCTATTTTCCAAAGCCCTGTAGTCTCAGGTTTAGCCTAACCTTTTGGAATTATGTATAGAAATGTCAGCCTTGCAAAAGACAGGAAACTTTCCTCAGGCTAAAGTCTTTGTAACAGCAAAGTTGCTGGCTCAAGGACAGACAAGTTACTTGATTGATATGTAAAATACTGGAGAAATTGCTGTAGGGAAAAACAGTGTTTGCTAAAATCAAGCTTTTGTTGGTGGATCGACTCAACCTTTTACAAACTGCATTATGGAATGTCACTTTGCTTGTTTCACTGATATTACCAGCCTCTACTGTTAAACTATACTTAGCCATAACCCCACCCATGTTCTCTTCCTGTAACTTCCTGGTCTGGAGAATAAATGTGGGGAAAAAAACCCAGTTTGGGGTTAATTTACCAAGGAAGGAATGACTTTCTCTTGAGGGTTTCAGGAGATTAACCCCTTCAGGGTCTCTCACTGCTCAGAAGAAATGGGCTTTGAGTAATCCTTTGTGTCTCAGTGACCCAGGANCTCAGGCGGGAGCCTGCACTCACCTGGGCACCAGCTGGATTGATGTGCAACCCCTCTGGGGCTCAGGCGGACCTGCGACTATGTCCAGGATCAGCTGTGTGGAAGTTTGCACTCACCCAGGCGCTTGCTCAGTCGGTGTTCATCCCCTCCAGGGCTTGGGCAGAAGCCTGTGCTCACCTGGGCTCCAGCTCAGTCAGTGTTGGTGCCCTCCAGGGCTTGGATGGGCCTGGGTAGGCCTGTGACTGTGTTGGGGGTTAGCCACATGGGAGTATGTGCTCAACTGGGTGCCAGCTTGGTTTGTATTCCTGCATTTTGTTTATCCATTCATCAGCTGATATACCTTTGGATTATTTTCCACCTTTTGGGTATTATGAATAATTATGAACATCTGTGTACAAGTTTTTGCATGAACTATCTTTGCAATTTTCTTGGGCATAGACTAATATTATTTTAAGTGAATTCCTAAATATTTTAAGCATTTTAAACTACAGATATCAATATAAAATCCACATAAATTAAAGACCTGGGGGGTTTTCAATAATTTTTAAACATATAAAGGATTCCTGAGACCAATAACTTGGGAAATGCTGCTATACAGAAAATTTTTCCCTACTGTCTTTTCAAGGAAATATGAAAATAGGATTTTTCTCATATTTCCTTTAAATGATTGATTCAGAGGAATTTGGAATAACTTTTAACTTGTATGAAACATGCTATCTTGACAGCTTTATTTACTAGTTTATGTTTAAGGAGAAATAATGATCAACTGATACAATAAAGTCATACAAAAGAGGGTAAGTATCATAATTTGGAAGTCTTTTTCCTACGAAGACGATAAAAGAAGGTTAAGTGTTTTATTACTTTTATAAACTTCTAGCACTTTCTAACAATGTTGAACTCCATTTCAGGTACACAAGTTCTTCAAACCCAGGACATAAATAAGCTATAGGTCTCTGTACCAGTCCTCAGAACTTTGAGATAATTTTCTTGGCCCCTTTATAGTTGGGGAAAAGAACCCTGGTTGTACTCTGCCCAGATACCTGTCAATCTAGTTTCTAACAAAGTTCTAGTAGTTGGCATTCCTCTAATTTCTATTCATTTCTCTCAGAATACTCTTTTTATTAGGCATTTCACAGTCATAATTCTTTTTTTTTTTTTTTCCGTGACCGGTAACGGGATCGCAACCCTCAGTGTCGCGCCCGTACCGCAACTGGCAATGGGATCGCAACCCTCAGTGTCGCGCCCACACCACACTCAACCAGTGAGCGGACCGGTCTCTATATGGGATCCGAACCCTCGGCGGGAGTGCCACTGCGCTCCCAAGCACTGCAATCTACTGAGTGCGCCAACGGGCCGGCCCTCACAGTCATAATTCTTGAACCATTATTTTATATTCAATCTTAGGAAAAGTTTCAAAATCTCCTATTAAGAAACACATTCTTCATGTATTTCTACTAAAAGATGTTAAGCTCATAAACTTCTATATTATCTCCTTGGTGTCTTTAAATGATTACATGTGTAGTTAAATTGTTATATCCTTTGGCCCATGATTGTACACGTACTTCTCGCTTTCTGAATTTTTCCAAATTTTAAAAATTCATTTACATAGTGAACCAGATTCTTGAAGCCTTTAGATAATGTTTTCTGTGTGTGATAAATTAAAGTTCTAAATAGACATTAGAAATGGAAAAGATATCATAGGATATCCTTCCATTATTAAAATGACTATATTCTATAATAAGCATATATTCCAGGGTAATCATTTATCATTCTTTATTGAGAATTGAAAATGGAATCTTTCACTGAAGACTGTTCCATGGAGTAGGATAAAGATTATCCTCTGACAGCTGATCTTAATTTTCTCAAAGGCCATACAATTATTCTTGATTGAATCCCCAAGTGACACACTCATTTAGAAATGTTTCCTCATTAGTCCTGACATCTCCTAAGTATTACAAAGAGCTTCATGTACTACAGTATCATTCATTTAAAATGCGGATTCCAAAAGGAAAAAAAATCTATACTTTTAGATATTTCAGATATAATTTTGTATTACAT
>NW_007727985.1:128428-129755 GCF_000696425.1 Galeopterus variegatus | reverse complement strand
CAAAGAGCTTCATGTACTACAGTATCATTCATTTAAAATGCGGATTCCAAAAGGAAAAAAAAATCTATACTTTTAGATATTTCAGATATAATTTTGTATTACATCATGTATCCTGTAAAAGGGAAGACATGATACAATCAAAAGGCATTAGAATAGCATGAAAAGTCAAATGCTTTGGAGTGCAAATCCTTCCTCTGTCTCAACTGAGAGACTACAAGGAAGTTATTAAGTCTCTCTCAGACTCATTTTCCTCATCTGCAAAAACAGAAGCAACACGTTTGCAAACTAATTATCAAAAATCAGGTAAATTGCCTGACAATATATAGGGGATCTGTATACTGCTATCTTTCATTAAAGTTGTTATTACTATTCTCATAGTAAGAATCAGCTTAAGACAACATAGATCTACCAAGAAATTCACTGCAATCCACAGAGTAGAAGAATGGCTATTACGTAACTGCCTCAAGAGCAAGCATAATGGTAATGGAAGAAAAGGCACTGGATGCAGGCTGGTCAATAAATCACACTGTATTTTTCAGGAAAAAGAGGAGAGAAGACATCCTGGAGAGAAGGAAACCATTTTCATCTTCCATTGTAAGAGACAAGGAAAGGATATTGTTTTTGCTAAAACTCCAAAAATTTTATCTCTTACTCGGTGCCCAAGCCTTTAGCACTTCCTATTTCCAATACATACCACAAGCATCAGTCAGAATTGTTTTCCTCAAATATCATTTTAATGTTCTCTCCTGTCCTGCCCAGAAATGCACGAAGGCCCACAATGGCCTCCAGCATCCAACACAGACTCTTGCTCCACGTTCTACCCTATCCTACCACCTAATTCCTTACGAAATTTACACCACAATAATTCTGTGTTATAGTAACAAAGCCTCAATTTCAGAATGGATTCTCACTTAAATTGCAGTTTAAAAACAATATGCAATAAGTAACTCTCATTTAAAACTCACTGATTATTTTCTCTGATGCACTCACAAGACAGAAGACAACTGATGCATTCTAAAACCTTACTAAATGTGATAGTAATTTATTCAAAATGGTAGTATTATACTTTGAAGTACTGATGTCCAATTATTGGCCCAACAGCTCTCAGGCCTCTCTGGGTGGCAGGCACTGGCCTGAGTTGGGGTTCCTGTTTGCAGTGCCTTTCTGTTCTGGCACAGCTGGCTCAGGTGTGTGGGCCCAGTGGCTCTCAGGCCTCTCGGGGTGGCTGTGACTGGCCTGGGCTGGGGGTTCTGCAGAGTCTGCCTGTTCTGGCTGGCTGTCTCATGGCATGTGGGCCTGGTGGCACACAGGCCTCTCTAGGTAGTGG
>NW_007727985.1:123306-127688 GCF_000696425.1 Galeopterus variegatus | reverse complement strand
GCACACAGGCCTCTCTAGGTAGTGGGGACTGGGATGGGCTTGGGCTTCTGTGGTGTGTGGCACCTGCCTGTTCTGGCACAGCTGTCTCAGGGCATGGCATGTAGGTCTGGTGGCTCTCAGGATTCCCTAGGCAGCAGGGGCTGACCTGGGCTGGGGATCCTGCGGTGACTGCCTGTTCTGGCACAGCTGTCTTGAGCCATGCGGGCTCTAATTTAGACTTTCCAATAGGTCCAATCATACAATTATTGACTGACCTAAACACAATTCATATAAATTCCATTTCATTTTCTTAAGATTTAATTAGACATCAAATTTATATTATACAAACATATTCATTCATAGTGGTACCAACTATACATTTTTTCTAAACCAATTATATTAAGGAAGGAGAAAGAATATTGCTAAAAAGATCATTGGAACTTGTAGCAAATATCATTGTTCTCCTCAAGTACTCAAGTAGTGTTATTTCATATATAGGCAAGATAGTCACACTAATTAATTTTCAGTCCTTTTAAAATTTATCTATGGTGGCTTATCCACCAGTGGATAACCTATCCCCTCTCTCTTGTGTGGCTATATTCCAGATAGAAAGGGCAACTGGAAACAAAGTAGCTGGATATTATAAGTATTGTGCATGGGTGTGTGCACATGAGTATGTATGTATGTATATGAATACTTTTGAAATAAATAATACTTATTTTAATGTAATTATTAACTTTTTGGAAACTGTTGAACATTAAGCATAGTTAATATTTAAAATCAGTCCAAGAGCAAATTTAAAAGTAAATAGTTATAAAGATTCACTGTTTATTAACTATTATCAGCATTTTCTAAACATTTCCTTGCACACTAGCTCAGATTGAATGCTCTTATAACTCATCTCACTCATTTTAGCCTGAAGTCAGGAGCCCTTTTCAAATATTTATTCCTTCCTCAGGAAAACTAAGCATCAAGGTCCTTCTCTCTAGGAGGCCAAGTTAGTATTTCAACCTAAAAAACTTTCAGTTGCCTGCTTTTTTTTTAAATGCCTGTTACTAAATGCTGAAATAATTCTGCATATTATAAAAGGATAAACTGTGAAATAAAAAGGAGCCTATATCCATTATATTCCCTCCCAATTATACTGTAATAGGGAGCCAAATGATTCTATGTCAGAACTGTCTCTCTGAAATTAAATGGTGCTTTCAGATGAAGCTTGATAGATATCAGAATATCCTCAATGTCTTTTTAACTATCTTGGAAAGAATCTGCCTCTGCAGTAAAATTTCATATAGATTAGTGACATGTATAATAACTTGACAAATAAAGGTAAGATAAACAAGAAAAGAAGTGGAAAGTCCTTTATCATTTTTTCTTTGGCCACTTATGATGTTTCCTAACTTCAGGTACAAATAAACTTATCACTGCATTTCCTTATGCAGTTCACACTTCCTGGGATAAAAAAGAAAAATTTGAAAGTCTAAATTAGAACCCACATGCCTCAAGACAGCTGTGCCAGAACAGGCAGTCACCATGGGACCCCAGCCCAGGTCAGCCCCTGCTGCCCAGGGAATCCTGAGAACCATTAGACCTACATGCCCAAAGACAGCTGTGCCAGAACAGGCAGGNATCTACAGAACATTCCACCCAACAACCTCAGAATATTCATTCTTCTCAAAGCACATGGAACATTCTCCAAGATAGATCACATATTAGGTCACAAATCAATTCTCAACAAATTCAAAAAATTGGAATTATTCCATTTATTTTTTCAGATCATGATGGATTAATATTAGAAATCAATAACAAACAGAACTCTAGAAACTATACAAACACATGGAAATTAAACAAAATTCTACTTAATGACACATGGGCCCAAGAAGAAATTAAACAGGAAATCAAAAAATTTCTTGAAACTAATGAAAATGATGTTAGATCAAACCTGTGGGATACTGCAAAAGCAGTACTAAGGGGGAGATTTATCACATTAAATGCATACTTCAGAAGAATGGAAAGATGGCAAATGAACAACCTAACACTTCACCTTAAAGACTAGAAAAACAAGAACAATCCAAACCCAAAATTAGTAGATGGAATGAAATAATTAAGATCACAGCAGAACAAAATGAAATAAAAACCCAAAACCTGATACAAAAGATAAAAGAAACCAGTAGTTGGGTTTTTGAAAAGATAAATAGAATTGACAAACCTTTAGCAAGGCTATGTAAGAAAAGAGAAAAAACTAAAATAAAAAAAATTAGAAATGAAAAAGTTGATATTACAACTGATACTGTAGAAATACAAGAAATCATTATAGACTACTATAAACAAGTATATGCCAACAAATTTGAAAATCTGGAGGAAATGGATAAATTTNCTAAATTAGAACCCACATGCCTCAAGACAGCTGTGCCAGAACAGGCAGTCACCATGGGACCCCAGCCCAGGTCAGCCCCTGCTGCCCAGGGAATCCTGAGAACCATTAGACCTACATGCCCAAAGACAGCTGTGCCAGAACAGGCAGTCACCATGGGACCCCAGCCCAGGTCAGTCTCTGCCACTCCAAGAGGCCTGAGAGCCACTGGGCCCACACACCTGAGCCAGCTATGCCAGAACAGAAAGGCACTGCAAACAGGAACCCCAACTCAGGCCAGTGCCTGCCACCCAGAGACACATGAGAACTGCTGAGCCAAATGCCCTGAGCCAACAATGTGGGAACAGGAAGGAACCACAGGACCCCCAGCCCAGGCTAGTCTCAGCTGCCCAGAATTTGCAGTCCCTTCAGGATCTAGGCCAGACATCAGAGTGGAATGAGTGGACTCTGATACCCCCTGCTACAATGACTAAACACCAAAGGAAAGATACCAGAAATATGAAAAAACAAGAAAATATGACACCACCAAAGGAAAATAATAACTCTCAAGCTCTAGATCCTATAGAATAGGAAGTCCTTGAAATGACTGACAATTTCAAGCAATAGCTCTAAGGAAACTAAAAGAGATTCAAGAAAACTCAGACAGCACAATGAAATGAGAAAAAATATACAGAGCCTGTAAGAAAAAATGTACAAAGAAATCAATGCCCTAAAAAAGAATGTAGCAGAGCTTGTCAAGTTGAAGGATTCATTCAACAAAATAAAAAACAAAACAGAGAGTCTCACCAGCAGGTTACAATAAGCAGAAGAGAGAATTTCTGACCTTGAAGATGGACTGTTTGAATTAACACAGGCAGATCCAAAAAAAAGGAAAAAGAATTTTAAAAATTGAAGGAAATCAGAGATTACAGACAGCCTTAAGCACTCAAATAGCCAAATCATGGGTATTCCAGCAGCAGAGGAAAAAAGAAATGGCATTGAAAACATATTCAATGAAATAATAGGAGAAAACTTCCCAGGAATAGGGAAAGTCACAGATCTTCGGATTCAGGAAGCCCAAACACATCCAACCCAAAAAGTTCCTCTCCAAGACATGTGATAATCAAACTGGCAAAACTCAAAGACAAAGAGAGAATCTTAAAAGCTGCAAGAGAGAAGCAGCAAGACACCAATAAGGGAGCCCCAATCAGAATAACATCAGACTTTTCATTAGAAACCCTAAAATCCAGAAAAGAATGGGATGATATATTCAAAACAATAAAGGATAAAAATTGCCAGCCTAGAATACCAAGGAAGGCTATCCTTCCAAAATGAAGGACCAACTGTATATTTTTCAGACAAACAAAACCTGTGGGAGTTCACTATCACATGACCAACCCTATAAGAAATTCCCAAGGAAGTACTTGGTTTGATACCACAAAAACAACCATCACTGCCATGAATACTCAAGAAAGAACAGTACCTACCAGCAAAACAAAAATACTAACAAAAGAGAAAAAAATAGTTTATCTATCACCTGAAGAAGCTAAAAAATACAGAAGACAAACAGAAAATTAGAAAGAAAGTAACAAAAGGTATTTAAGACATCTGAACAAAGATCAGTAAAATGCTAGGAGTAAATCAACACCTTCAATAATAACTCTAAATGTAAAGCAACTAAATTCCCCATTCAAAAGACACAGACTGACTGACTGGATTAAAAAGATGGATCCAACAATATGCTGTCTCCAATAGACTCACTTGACCTGTAAAGACACACATAGACTAAGAGTAAAAGGATGGAAAAAGATACATCATGCAAATAGAAATGAAAAACAAGCTGGAGTAGCTTTTCTTATATCAGATAAAATAGACTTTAAAGCAAAAACCATAACAAGAGATAAAGAAGGCCACTATATACTTATAAAAGGATCTATCCTTCAGGAAGACATAAATTTAAACGCTAGTCCAAAGGGGTACAGCTCTTTGGACATGGGATTCAACCCTCAACAGAGAGTAAGACATAAACTTCCCATTGTTGGCTTAAAAG
>NW_007727985.1:116737-123296 GCF_000696425.1 Galeopterus variegatus | reverse complement strand
TCTCTACAAGTTAGGTATAGATGGAAAGTATCTCAACACAATTAAAGCCATGTATGATAAGTCCACTGCCAATATCATGCTGAATGGAATCTAGAACAGGAACTAGACAAGGATGCCCACTCTCACCACTCCTATTAAACATAGTGTTGGAAGTACTAGCCAGAGCAATCAGAAAAGAGAAGGAAATAAAGGGCATCCAGATTGGAAAAAATGAAGTCAAACTCTCCCTGTTTGCAGATGATATGATCCTATATACTGAACAGCCTAAGGTCTGTACAAAAAAACTCTTAGATGTGATAAATGATTTCAGCAAAGTTTCAGGATACAAAATCAACACAAAAAAGTCAGTAGTATTTCTATACTCCAACAGTGAACATGCAGAAAAAGAAATCAAGAAAGCTAGTCCATTTACAATAGCGATCAGAAAAATAAAATACTTGAGAAAAAAGTTAACCAAGGATGAGGAAAATTTATATGAAGAGAACTACAAACTACTGCTTGGAGAAATTAAAGAGGACACAAGAAGATGGAAAGATATCCCATGTTCTTGGATCAGAAGAATTAATATTGTGAAAATGTCCATACTACCCAAAGTGATCTACAGATTCAATGCAATCCCCATCATAATTCCACTGATATTTTTCTCAGAAATGGAAAAAACTATCTGGACATTTATATGGAATAACAAAAGACCACACATAGCCAAAGCAATCCTGAACAAAAACAATAAAGCTGGACGCATAACACTACCTGACTTTAAATTATATTACAAAACTATAATAACCAAAACAGCATGGTACTGGCATAAAAACAGAAACACAGATCAATAGAATAGAGAACCCAGAAATCAACACATACACCTATAGCCATCTTATCTTTGACAAAGTCACCCAGTTTACACACTTGGGAAGAGACTGCCTCTTCAGCAAATGGTAGTGGAAAACCTGGATATTCATATGTAGGAGAATGAAACTGGACCTGTACCTCTCGCCATATACCAATATCAACTCACAATGGATTAAAGAATTAAATATACATCTGGAAACAATAAAACTCCTTAGGGAAAACACTCCAGGAAGTAGGAGTTGGTACAGACATAATGAATATGACCCCAAATGCACAGGAAACCAAAGGAAAAATAAGTAAATGGGATTATATCAAACTGAGAAGCCTCTGCACAGCAAAAGAAACAATCAACAGAGTGAGAGTAAATATTTGCAAAATGTACATCTGACAAAGGATTAATATCCAGAATATACAAGGAACCCAAACAACTTTACAGCAAAAAAACCCCAGCTATTCCACAGCTGAGAATATACCCAGAGGAATGGAAATCATCATGCCAAAGGGATACCTGTACTCTCACGTTTATTGCAGCACTATTTAAAATAGCCAAGAGTTGGAACCAGCCCAAATGTCCTTCATCAGATGAGTGGATAAGGAAACTGGTATATCTACACAATGGAATACTACTCTCCTATACAAAAGAATGAAATAGTACCATTCACAACAACATGGATGGACTTAGAGAAAATTATATTGAGTGAAACAAGTCAGGCACAGAAAGAGATATACCATATGTTCTCACTTACTTGTGGTAGCTAAAATTAAATAAATAATAGATAAATGTACACACAAATAAAAGGTTGGGCAGCAGGGAAGAAGACCCAACAATCACAAGAATTCCTCGGACTTGTTAAGACAAATGAACAGATATGATGTAGTTGGGGGGGAAGGGAAAGAAGAAGGGGGGCAAGACAAATGGGCAAAGAGACACGAAAATTAACTACGGTGCATATTAAGAAGTTAAAATAAAAACTAATTTATAAATAAATAAGATTAAATTAAAAAATATAAATTAGAGGATTTGTTTGAACTTAATGTCAGCAAGAGGAGCGGGATAAATTGATTCTGATTCCCAGGAAGAATGTATTTTCCACTATATAGCAAAAAGGATAAGTACTGTTTTAAATTCAAGATTATTTATAGTTCTCTCCACTCCATTGCATGACAGAAATTAGTCACGGTTTTATCAAGAACAAGGCTTAAAAACAGTATGAGTTTAGGAATTATCCAGCAAGTGGTTGATTAATATATATTTTACTATGTGCAAACTCAACAATAAGAAGAAAATGTGTATTTATCAGGTGCCTCCTTTTTGCCAGGTACTGTGCTAAAAGCTGTGCATGTGTTATCTAATTTAACCTTCACACCTAATGGTATCTATGCTTTAGAAATGCAGAAATTAAGGTTCAGAGAGTCTCAATATTTTACTCAAGGCCTCACAACTTGTAAGTAGGAGAGTTGGGTTTAGAACATAAATCTCTTTGAAAGGACCAAAGTGAAAGACAGGAAAGGAAGAGATTTTTGACCAATACAGATTATAAATAACTTTTGTGATATGTGTATGTAAACCTGGGAAGTAGAATTATTGGGTTGTGTGATAGAACAGGTTGTAAACATCTCACGAGCCTCAATTAAGCACATATAAGATGAGACATTCATGGCCTGACGGTATTTCCCATTTAAAAAAATAAAAAGCAGAAGATAAAGAGGAAGACACAGAGATTAGTTGACCGTAAGTATTTTGTGGTTTTGCAACTAAAAAATATCTCATGCGTTAGTTACTCTTCATTAATGGAAAAACCAACAATGTTGTATTCAGATGTCAGGAAATTAAATAGTCTTAATACTCTAACCAGAACACACCTGGGTAATTTGTTGGGTTCTAAGTACTAACAGCAGTGTCAAAATGCAGTGATTTAAAGAAGTTTGAATTTAATAATGAAGTGTCTTGAAATGATGACATAGGAAAAAGAGTTCAGAACATGGAAGAATTTGGGCCTTGATAAAAGAGGTTGAGAAAAGACACGATACCTGTCTTTACATATTTGAAAAGTTGACAGGTAAAAGAGAGAAAATAGGGACAGGTGCATTTAATATTACGTCAGAAAACAGACACTAAGTGGAAGTTCCAGAATAGAGCATTATGGTTCAGTTTAGATGACATATTCTAATAATTAGATCCACCTTGAAATGAAATCATTTCCTTTTACATAAATGAGGGTACTTCAAAAATTTCATGAAAAGATTGGTATTATCTTTCAATACTGTTTTTCTCCAAATTGTTGGGTTCTAAGTACTAACAGCAGTGTCAAAATGCAGTGATTTAAAGAAGTTTGAATTTAATAATGAAGTGTCTTGAAATGATGACATAGGAAAAAGAGTTCAGAACATGGAAGAATTGGGGCCTTGATAAAAGAGGTTGAGAAAAGACACGATACCTGTCTTTATATATTTGAAAAGTTGACAGGTAAAAGAGAGAAAATAGGGACAGGTGCATTTAATATTACGTCAGAAAACAGACACTAAGTGGAAGTTCTAGAATAGAGCATTATGGTTCAGTTTAGATGACATATTCTAATAATTAGATCCACCTTGAATGAAATCATTTCCTTTTTACATAAATGAGGGTACTTCAAAAATTTCATGAAAAGATTGGTATTATCTTTCAATACTGTTTTTCTCCAAACTTTTTAAGTATCCTCATATGTACATGTTTTTATATGTTGCTTTTGAGAAAAATTCATATATATATATATATACATACACACAAAAATTATTAGTTTTATGGGCCTTATATATTTTTAATTTTATTCCATATTCCTGTCTAAAAAGCAGACAATACCAAATAAATCATTTTTAAATATACGTCAAGGCTGCTTAATGCCTTGCCCTATAATTTCTATATTGAATATAATACATATTGATGCCAATTTAATGCAGATTTCTTGGACTAGTAGATAATAATGCTTATATAATATCCCTAAAGAATGGGAGTATACACCAAGAGAAACTTTTCCCAGGGTTAGAATTAGGACTGGCAGCCTGGAGGTTTTCAACATAATAAAACATATTAGTAAAAAAACATACAATCCAAAAACACTCTTTAAATACCAAATTTATGAAAACGCAAGTTTCTCTGAGGATGAAGAAAATCTTACTTCTGAATTCCAGCATGTTTAAAGAAAAGCTTCAACATTACAGAAATTCTTCAAATTTTGGCCTGCAAACTATTATTTTTACTTTATATCAATATCTATTTGTATAATAAAGGCCAAAGAAACCGTGTCAAAAATAGATAATTTTTTCACAGTATTTCCCAAAAAATCAAACACAAGAAAAGACAGAAAAAAAACCTTTGAACTTCCTTCTAAACATAGTCTTTTCTCTCCTAATACTTCATATTTATGTTGCTAAGAATAGTAAAATCCATTTTGTCAATACTATCTTGAAAGAGAATAAAAATGAGAAAAAGCCAGCTTAATAATTTATTTTAGCCAAAGACTCATCCATTCCTGGTCGTATCTTGTCCTCAGCTTTAGCAAATCAAAACATTTCAGATCCGAGATGACATATCCCATTGCATTTTTCAGACAAGCCCTAATTAAATTGGATATATCCTTACGCTCTCATTTCAAAATTAAAAGTCACTACATAATATGCTCTTTTCCCAGTGGTTTGCTGTATGCTTCATTTGGCTAGTTTAATCTCCTTTTGGTTGAGCTGCATTATCTAAGCCAGTTTATGAAGATCCATGCTAATTTCCACACATGATAAGGCAATACAAAATTCACAACAAGTCCTGACGAAGCAGCTAATATCACCAAATCTTGATTATGTAGTGTTGAAGAAATTCTCTGAGGTATTTTAATATGTTTAGAGACTAGCTTGCTGCTCTTGGTGGCTATTAGCAATGTGTTCAAGTCCCTGTGTGTTATTACGCCAACACACAAATCGTAGGATAATTGTTGGCACTGTGCTTTGGTATTTCAACCGTGATGTTGATATTTATCTATCTTGGTAAAGGCTGCTATGGGAACTGATGGCTTGTTTTTAAAAGGATGGGATAAAGGAAGCCAGAAAAGGGAGGGAGCGGGAATAAAAAATACATGCTCCATGTAATAATTAAAATGAATATTACAGGAAAATCTATTTGGCACTGTATTTTTAAATAAATATTTCATATTAGTTGTTAATATTTTGCTGGCCAGAATAATTTCAGGGTAGAACCACAGACACTTTAGGAGATGAGGGAGAAGGATTAGTCCTAGTGTTTCTTTTGGTCATAAGATTGTAAATTCTGACTATCAACAATTCCTAAGATAAAATATCACCGTTTTATACAGCATCACCTATGAAATACAAGGGTACTTCGAAAAGGTCACAGAAAAATAGAATTAAAGGATAATACAAATCTTTCCATAAACTTTTTGAAGTACTCTCATATGCAGCATCACCTGTAAAAATTTCCCTGAAAAAAATGAAAATAATTTTAACCTGAATCTAATCAAGCCTAATGACTCACTTCTTGTTTATATAGGGGATAGAGAATCAAATTATGAGACACCACAGGAAAGCAAACGTACAAATCTGTAATTTGAGACAACTGGCCTAGTTTGCTTAGAAAAGGGTGAAGGGGTAAAGGGTGTGGTAGTGGAGAGATTGAAAAAAATAAAACGCAATGTGTGGTATTTGTTTGGATACCAATTTAAATAAGGCAAATGGAAAGCAACATTTTTTGAGAAAATTGATAAAATTTGATTACAACTAAAGTATTAGATCAACACTGAAGAATTAGTGTTAATTTTGTTAGTTGTAATAATGGAACTGTGGTAAAGAAAATGTCCTTTTTTTTTGTAGAGATGTCTACTAAAGTATATAAGGGAGAAATGACAAGGAATCTGGGATTTCTTTAAAAATGCTTCAGCAACAACCACAACTAAAAAAGGGATAGGTGAAAAAAAGTATGGAAAAATCTTGATAATTCTTGAGTTCAGGTGATAGTTATGTGGGGGCCCTTTATAATATTCTTCATATATATATATATATATATATATATATGTTTTCATTATTTATAATAAAGAATTTATAATTATTTAATTGTATATTATAATTCATTAAAAAGGTTTAAGTAGTGGTGGTGGTTGTGGGTAGCTCTTTTGCTAGAATAAAAAATCGATATCTGATTTTTTTCCTCTGGCTTTGAGCTGAGATTCTTGCCTATGGATGGTTTTGAGGGTTTCACTAATAGGTCATTCTCAATCCACTTCTGTTGAAGGAAGTGCTTGTCATCACATTTTCCAAGACATCGATGCTCCCTCACAAAAGGTTAGGAATCACTACTGAGAGAGCTTTTTGTCTATTCCTCTTTAGTGGGCATGTTACCTACTTTATTTCTAAACATTTTTAGGATATACTCAGAAATGAAAGTGGACACGTGGGAGACCCTAACTAGAGCAACTATATATCCCTGATTGCCAGGAATAGGCTTACTTTAAGCTCATTGCCCTGGTTTGGATGATAAATTACATGGTCATCCTAACTCTAAACCACTCAAAATCTAAGGAAGAGAATATCTGGAATGTAAACAGATACTTGAAACGGATTAGTTTTGTTGTTGTTGTTTTTTTGTTTTTTGTTTTTTGTCTTTTTCCGTGTCCGGCAACGGATCGCAACCCTCAGCGTCGCCCCCGTACTGGACTGGGACCGGCAACGG
>NW_007727985.1:104254-116587 GCF_000696425.1 Galeopterus variegatus | reverse complement strand
GCCTCGCTCAGCCAGTGAGCAGGAACCGGTCTGTATGTGGGATCCGAACCCTCGGCAGGAGCGCCGCCGCGCTTGCTTCCCAAGCGGCGCACTAGCGCAGTGCGCCACTGGGCCGGCCCCAGAAACGGATTAGTTTTTGTTGTCATTGTTTTTGTGACTGTTTTATTATAATTGACCAAACTGACTCTTTAATAATTGTATATGTCATTGGCTAATCACTGCCTCTCTACCAATCATCCTGAATTTGCTAGATAATTGTTAACTCTACATTTTATGCTCTAGCCCTAATATTAAATTCTTCCTCTAAATTGATTATATACACTTCTTTTCAGCACTCCTGAAGCCTTAGTCTGTAATCTCATTAAGGAATTTTGGGGATATGAATATCTACCAAACGACAGGTTATTTAAAGTGATTTCTCTAGGAATTTGTAAGAAACTATTAGCTTTCTTCAGAACTTGTTTTCTCACATATGCTGCCAGTAATACACACTCCTCTTGAATCGTTTGTCCTCTCTTGTGATAATCTGATATACTATCTACTCTATAATTAAGACCTGACAATAGCATTACTTTTCCCAGAAAAAAAATCAATAGACATTATAGCTAGCCCAAAAGCAATCACTTAGCAAATAAAAGGAACTTGGTGTTCAACTATTTTCACTTGCAACTGAGTTTACTTTCAAGGATTTCTCATTGCTGAGAAATACTGATTACAATATGTGCTACATAAACAACCATTTCAATTCTACCATGTAACATAACAATTCCCAATTTCTGGGTGTCTTGATAAGAAATTATCTGACTTTCTATTTATCATATTTTATGGTATACTAGATTACACACACACACAGTGATCCACAGCACAGTATGTTTTCTTAAGTTTCCACCGTCAGACTATATCTGCAATTTATGCCAGAGACAACAGAAGATTATAACTCCCCAGGAGGGAATCAAACATCCAAATTACTTACTACAAAAAGTATTGAACCTTTGTACCATACCTGAAGAGAGGGACATATAATATTTTGTATCTAATAGATCTATGTAACTGAAAATGATGTTATATCTGGGATCTGAGATGTCTATGCCCAGACATGAACCTTGAGCCCACAGTGGCTTGGCAGCAACAAAAGTCAGAGGATACATAGTTTGAAAAGACGAGTTTGAGAAGAAAGAATGATCTATATCCTGCTACTCTACCCTCATTCCTCTCAAAGACTGCTAAAGATAGGGATTTATTGGACCTCTGAGAATCAGGGAAACAGCTTGGCAGCAACAAAAGTCAGAGGATACATAGTTTGAAAAGACGAGTTTGAGAAGAAAGAATTATCTATATCCTGCTACTCTACCCTCATTCCTCTCAAAGACTGCTAAAGATAGGGATTTATTGGACCTCTGAGAATCAGGGAACCAAAAACTTTCAAAACAGAAAAAAACCTTTTATATTATTAAACCCAACCTCCTAACTTTACACTGAGGAAACTATGGCCCAAAGAGATTGAATGCTTGCCCTAGGGCTACATGATAGTTAACAAAAGAGCCAAGTCTGGAGAACTTTTATTATGTGCTATCTTCCTAAAGCTGAGGTTTTAGAGAAAAACCAATATGAGGAAAATGAAGAAAAATAAAGTTGGAATAAAAGGCATGAGGAAAACAGGTTGATTACTGAGTAGAGTTCAAGTAACTAAGAGAAATAAGCATACAGAGAAAGAGTTTTTAAAATGTGAGCCACAGAGGGGGATTGATGAGAATGAAAACAAGGTTTTATCAGATTTAGCTAAATCCAAGATTGCATTTTATGGACCCACACACACAAAAAAATATATAACCAACTCTAATTGTAATGTCATTGACTTAACAGTTCACAAATACTAAAATGTAAAAAAAAGTGCCTCAAAATCAGTAAAATCTAGTAAATGGATAAGACGATGCATTTTGAGTCAGCCACAAAATGGCTGGTGTTATTCACTTCAGTAATTTATTACCCCCTTATCTTCCTCTTCTTCCTCTACTTCCTCTGATCAAGATCATTAGCAGCAACATTTGACTGAATACTTCCTCTGTGAAAATAAAACAACCCACCTAACAGCCCCAGCCAGGACCCATGATCAGATCTAGGGGGCTCTTTCCTATGCTATTGCAGGAAAAGTTTTCATTCATTGTGATACCTAGAAACACATCAATAGCGAATAATGATAACTCACTGTAAACATTAACTTCTCAAAACTGGACTCGAAGGTTCTACTGGAATGAAGGAGCATGAAATACCTTCCAGGTTTAGTGTATATGAATGAAGAGCAGATGGAGGAAAGGGAGCAGCAACACGAAACATCTGAGCACTGAGTGAAGGTCCTCCAAAACTTACCAGGACCCTCAACCTGCTTAGGTCGGGAATTTTGAAGCCAGTTGGTCCAATCACACCTTTCATTCTGATTCTTCTTGGCCATCCAGTGAAATTTCATCTCCTCTGCCATCACCTAAACAGTGTTATTCCCCATACAGCTGTGTTTCCTTCCCATAGTTTCACCTCTAGCCTCTGTGCTCTCAAATTCTCATTTTGTTATAAATACCTTCCATATTCAACCAAGTTTCACAACGTTTTCTAAACCTTCTTCCTTCAACTAGATCCCAGCCTTCTTATAAAGAAATCCCTCATTCTCTCCCCACAATACCACAGGGACACGTGTAGCACTCTCTTAGTTACCACACTTAGACCATTACTTTCCCAGCCGCATCTCAAAACCCTCCAAACTTAGAGGTACACATCATCAGGCTATATCACTTTCTGCTCCTTGTTGCTGCCTTCTTTCCCTTTTCCAGATAATCTCCTTAATTATCTGAAGACTCTGACGCTTAACTCAATCTTACTTTCCTCTCCAAAGAACATTATAATCATTGCTGACTTCAGCACCCATGCCAACTGCTATGCAACGACCTAGTATGCAAGTTTCTTGACATTCCCTGCAACATATAAACCACACTTACTTATGTTTCCATGAAACTTATTAGTACTTAGAACTGTTCCATTTCCAAAATGTTAAATTTCAGCTCACTAGTCTCTCAAAGTCGCTTCTTCTCCTTCAAGATTTGTCACACCACTTATATCTACTTGAACCTCCGTGACGGTCCTAGTCCTATAAATTAACTCATTTTCCTGGTCCGTTCAATAATGCAAATTGGTACCTCTATCAATTTCTTGTCTAGAAAAACAGTGGATCATTGGGCACACTCTGTTGTGTATTATACATCCCTGCTCAGCTCCTTCACCCATTACTCAGAGTAGCTCTTCCAAGTCTTCATGCTCACTACTTCTACCACTTTCTTCGCTCTTATTTCTTCACTCTTATTTCACCTTTCCTCCTTCACATTTACAAACCTATTTTGCTAGTCATGGGCCTGTTTGAACTCGGATCCTTCTTTTGTTCATTCCTGGCTCTGCTTCAGATGGCAGAGAATTTGACCCTGTAGGCTACAAGCGTCCAGGTCTTGGAGGCATCAGCAGGAGACTGAAAGGTAGAAAGCAGAAAGAAGCTAGGACATTTCTCTCCCCCACCCTCTGCCTCTGGTGACGTCTCTATCAGAGGCTGTTTCCTTCAAAGTGTAACAGATAGAAATGCTATGGTTTCAAGCTTATACTCCTAGTAGCACTACCTCCTCTCTTTGCCACTCCAGTTTATTGGCCTCAGGCTCTTGTTAATTTATGGGTTAGTTCACAACTCTCTATTTAGCTTCCCAGATCTTCCATGACATTGTACCCAATTCTTTGTATTAAATTCTTCCTCTTTTCAAAACCTTACATGGCTTATTTTGGGGTTGGTTATAGCTTAACTTATATGCCTATCTATATCCATATGAGCCCTCTCTCCCTTCCTTTCCTCTAGTGTCAAAGGTGCATCTCTAACCAAAGGTAATCCTCCACGTGGTTCCATGATACTATATTTGCCAAAACTTCACTGATGATTCACTTTCTCTATCTCCCTTTATTTTCAATCCATGTCTCTCTACTGACCATTTCTTCAAAATCTGTTCAAGTGATTTACCATGTTATAAACCAAACTAAACCAAACTTCCGCAATCCCATGTCCCTCCAGACCTACTATTCTATCACTCTTTCCTTCACTCTTCAATCCACTACAATCATACTTTGGCCTGCCTCCCACCTCATTTTCCAAAAGTTGATTGGGTAAGAATATAAATATCTTCTTAATTGCAAAATCTAGTATATATTTTTCAGTAATGCTACTCGACTTCTCTACTGCAGTGGATTATTAAGCATGACCTTCTTATTAAAACTTTTCTTTCCTTAGCTTCCATAACACCACTTCCTCCTCTATCCTTCCCTTTTAGTCTCCTTTCATGCTCCTCCTCTTCTGCTGACCACTTAAATTTTTGAACTCCATATAGTTCTAACCCTACATTTCTTCTCTTCTAGAACTACTTGCTCTTCCTAAATAATCACATTTACTTCTACAACTTCCACATCTGTGTCAATAGCTAAGAGTGCTTTCCTGAGCTTCACACATACATAACAGTTGCCTATAAGACACTTCCAGGTAGGTCTTTCAAGAATGTCTAACTGACTATTTCCAAAATAACAGTAACCATTTTTTCTCCTGACTCTCCTTTTGAAGCTTCTATCGTTTTGAATAATAGAACAATGCACTCAGACACCCGAACCAGAACCCTGGGAGACAACCTACATTCCGCGTACACTTTCACCTCCCCTATTAGGTCATTTATCACACCTGGTAGATTCTATCTCCTTACTCTATTGCCAGAGTATTTTTAAAGTACTTCAATGGCTCTCCAGTGCCTGCAAGATTACAACATCCTCCATAGCTTAGCCTCTGCCTAACTTTCCCTCTATCCTTCAACTTTCCTGCACATCTTATAGTTCTTTTCAAATATCATATCGTTTTATATTTTTTCCATACATTTGCTTGTGGCACTTCCTCTACCTGGTAAAGCCTTCCTCTCTATCACTAAGGAGATGCTTTGTCTCATCTCTCTCAAAGAGAGTTTTGCTCTCTTTTACATGGAATTCAGAAGACTTTCTCTGAGGTCTAAGAGATGGCCACCAGCATCTTTAGGCTTATCATTTCCTTTTAGCACAAAATCCAAAAGGAAAAAAGAGCATGTTTCCCAAAGACTCCCACAAAAATCCCCAGAAAGACTTTGATTACATGGCTTAGGTCACATGTCCTTCTGTGAATTAGACTTCTACTATATGTGAGATATCTTGTGGGCACTGTTTATGACTTACATTTGTATTCCCAGTACCTGACACACAGAAGATGTTCAATAAGTTAAATAAATGAATAGGGGAGGGAAGTAAGGAAAAAAGGAAGAAATGAAGGAAGGAAAAAGAAAATAACTTGCATATATAAAGATCTGATTCAATATACACACACGGAGTGGGTGAGATGAACTAAGGCTAGATAGAATACAGGTTTCCAGATTCTCAGTTCTATGCTTTTTCAGATTATACACACACACACACACACAAAAGTAAATACTGATATGAGCCACATAATGATGTTTCAGTCAACAATGGACTAATCATATATATGACAGTGGTCCCATAAGTTTACAATGGAGCTGAAAAAATCCTATTGCCTAGTAACATTGTAGCTGTCCTAACATCTAGCACAATGCATTACTCACATAGGAGCAATAGGTTAAACCATATAGCCTAGGGGTGTGGCAGACCATACCATCTAAGTTGGTGTAAGTATACTCTATGAAGTTTGCACAATTATGAAGTCGCCTAACAAAGTATTTCTCAGAACATTATCATTAAGGGTCAGATGACTGCACAGACATAATGATAATGAAACTTATATATTCTTGTTTTTCACCTACTCTGAACTATAAATACTAAAACAAAAAAAGATGATATAAGGTATATTTTAGTGACTCCAAAAAAGTGTAGGAAAAAAGTCACATTAAATGCAAAAATAGAGAAAAAAGATTTTTGGTTAAGGGTTCAAACATTACAACAGAAGAAACTTTGTTACAAACCCTAATTAATTTTTCAGAATGTTCTCTAATTTCTACAAAGAAATAAAAGAACCTGACTTTCTAATATTCCAGAGTGACTGTCTCTATTTAAATTGATAATAGCTTTCTCTGTTTTCCTTGTTTTCTCATTAGCTATATATCTCAGTATTTTCTGATCACTTAAAGTACTTGGCATGATTCCAAACACTCTCTCAGGAGTTGTATTTGTTTTCACTACTTCTAATTTTTTTTTCTGGTGGCTGGTCAGAATTGAAACCCTTGACTTTGATGTTATAACACTGCACCTAACCAATTGGGCTAAACTTCCAACCTCATAATTTTCCATTAACACTTTGGACATATAATATGAACTTATGATCTGCATGTAAATTGCATCTTATTATGAGGTTGCTCTATAGATCTTCCTAAATCCTGTCCCAAGTACTCTTAAGAAACACACACACAAAAAAATAAAAATAAAAAAGGAGAGCCAAGAAAGAATACATTAAAAATGTCTACATACCACAATCAATGCTCACTATGGAACAGACCTTCCAGATACAGCACAACTGCTAGTACTTTATATTTAAAATACTCCTATACTTACAATGGGGTTACATCCTGATAAACCCATCTTAAGTTGAAAATATCTTAAGTGAAGGCTAGGCTAAGATATGATGTTATTATACTACAATATGATATAAAATGCATTTTTTAAAGTATTGGAAGTACTAGCCAGAGCAATCAGGCAAGAGAAAGAAATAAAGGGCATCTGGATTTGAAAAAAAAAAGTCAAACTCTTCCTGTTTGCAGATGACATGGTCCTATATATAGAAAAACCAAAATACTCTACCCCAAAACTTTTAGAACTAATTAACAATCTCAATAATGTTGCAGGATACAAAATCAGCACCCAAAAATCAGTAGCATTTTTATACTCCAATAACGAACTAGCAGAAAAATAAATCAAGAAGACTAGCCCATTTACAATAGTCACCAGAAAAATAAAATACCTAGGAATCAATTTAATCAAGGAGGTGAAAGGTCTCTATGAAGAGAACTACAAATCACTACTGAAAGAAATTAAAGAATACACTAAAAGATGGAAAAACATTCCATGTTCTTAGATTGGAAGAATCAACATTGCAAAAATGTCCATTTTCTTTGAATCTACAGATTCAAAGCAATTTCTATCAAAATACTAAGGACATTCTTCACAGAAGTATAAAAAACAATACTAACACTCATGTGTAACAATGAAAGACCCCAAATAGACAAAGCAATTCTGAACCAAAAAAAAAAAAAAAATTAAACTAGAGGCATAACACTACCTCCCTTTAAATCATACTACAAAGTTATGGTAACCCAAACAGCACGGAACTGGCATAAAAACAGACATATGGACCAATGGAACAGAATGCAGATCCCAGGAATCAACCCACATACTTACAGCCAACTGATCTTTGACAAGGGCAATAATAACATACATTGGGAAAAAAACTGCCTCTTCAATAACTGTTGCTAGGAAAACTGGACATCCATATATAGAACAATGAAACTCAAAATGGATGAAAGACTTAACTATAAGAGCTGGAACTATAAAACTACTGAAAGAAAACATACAGCAAACACTTCATGACATAGGAGTGGGCAAAGACTTTATGAATAAGACCCCAAAAGCACAGGTTAAAAAAGAAAAAATAAACAAATGGGATTATACCAAACTTAAAAGCTTCTGCACAGCAAAAGAAACAGTTAACAGAGTGAAAAGACAACCTGCAGACTAGGAGAAAATACTCACAAACTATGCATCCCACAGGGATTAATATTCAGAATATATAAGATATTCAAATAACTTGACAAATAAGTGAAAAAACAAGTAACCCAACTAAAAAATAGGCAAAGGAGCTGAACAGGCATTTATCAAAGAAAAATATACAAATGGCCAACAGACACATGAAGAAATGCTCAACATCACTAAGCATCAGGGAAATGCAAATCAATACCACACTGAGATATCATCTCATGCCAGTTACATTGGCCATTATCAAAAACAGACTAACAAATGCTGGTGAGGATGTGGAGAAAAGGAAACCCTCCTACACTGTTAGTGGAACTGTAAATTAATGCGACCATTATGGAAAACAGTAATAGAGGTTCCTCAAACAACTACAGCTAGAATTGCCATATGATTCAACAATCCTGCTGCTGGATGTCATTACATCAAAGGGATACCTGCACTTCCATGATTCTTGCAGCTCTATTTACAATAGGTAAGAGTTGGAACCAACCTAAATGTTCACTGATGGACAACTGGATAAGGAAAATGTGAAATATATACACAGTGGAATACTACTTTGCCATAAAAAACATAAAAATGAATGAAATTCTGCCATTTACAACAACAATGATGAATTTAGAGAAAATTATTTTCAGTGAAATAAGCCAGGTACAGAAAGAGAAATGCTGCATTTCCTCATTCATAAGTAGGAGGTGAAAAAAATGAATAAGTAAACAAAAGAAAGAAAGAAAAGGATACAACAATCACAATAATTCGTTGAACTTTCAAAAGGAGAGAAAAGAACTGAGGCCACCAGAGGTGAGAAAGGGGGAGGAGAGGAAAAGTTAGAGAGAACTTGGTAAAGGGCCACAAAAAAAATGTTTACATTGTTTAATGATAAAATTTTAAAATTTTTTTTTATTTAAAAAAAGAAAATTCATTGAATACACCTAACCTACTGAACATCATAGCTTAGTCTAGCCTACCTTAAATGTGCTCAGAACACTTATATTAGCCTACAGTTGGGCAAAATCATCTAACAGAGTCTATTTTACAATAAAGTATTGAATACCTCATGTAATTTATTGAATGAATACTGCACTGAAAATGGAAAACAGAATGGTTCGCTTTCATTGCCCAGCATCACAAGAGTGTATCACATATCACTAGCCCAGGAAAAGATCAGAATTCAAAGTACAGTTTCCAGTGAAAGTGTGTCACTTTTGCACCATGGTAAAGTAAAAAAAATCGTTGTCAAACCGTCATAAGTCAGGATCATCTGTATTTATATAGTCTAGGCTATGTATCCAGTACTCATTTAAGAACTTCATTTACATAATTTAATGCTCACAACAATCCTACAAGATAGGTATTGTCAACAATCCCTGTTTTATAGACACAGAAACCAGGGCACAAAGAGGTTAAGAAATGTGTTAAAACTAATCCAGTTACTTGAAGTACAATCCAAACCCAGGCTGTCTGGGTCCAGACTCTGTCCCCTTAGCCACTACATCACATTGCCTCTTTAAGAGAAATCTGGGGTTATCCAAATCAACTTTGAGAAAGGAGGACACAGCATTATGATGACATTCCTTTGCAAAGAGAAATTTTATGAAGTCAATTCCCACAGTTCCTACTGACACAACCCATTAGTGACATAAATTTGTTGAACCAGAGTTTCAACACATTTATGTACTTCCATATAAACACGTCATATACTTCCACATAAACAGAAAATACACACATGTATAGCCACACAAAAATGCACTCGCATATGTACCCATACTTTTCCACGCACACACATACCCCACACAAAGTCATGTTCTTTTTAAAATTTTTCTATCAGATTATTGTATTTCATGGTATTTCAACTAATATACATGTTTTGCACTTCACTTTTAAGGTCTGATGCAAGCACCATGAGTGACATAATTTGAGGGCAGATACAGGTCAATAAAATGACGAAAAACTATCATGCACTAGAGCTTGGAAATGGCAAAGCACACTTGGTCCCAATCAGTTTTAGAGTTTCATGAATTAAGAAACTTTAATCCGTTTCCAATTCTTTTACACAACTCATTGGAATGTTGTTCTGTAACAACTGATTGATTCGTGAGTTTTCTCTGCCTCTCCTCCAATTCCTTATAAACAAAGTATAAATAGAAGAGGCTCCTACTTTTCCACATACCCAAGACACAATTCAGCAACTGTTAGAAAAGAATGTGATTCCATGGATACTCTATTTAATTATAGAGTTGCATTTATCACACCATATGTAATTGTCTTTTTCCCTGTCTGCATACCCATGAGGCCAGCAACTCCCTGAGGAAAAGGCTATGTTTGTTTCATTTCTGGGTCTCCAGAACCTAGCACAGTGCTTGACACCTAACAGCAATTTAATATATATTTGATAAATGCTCCATGAACAGATTCTTTCCACCTTTTGCTTTCAGCAGTTATAGGAACCTATATTCACAATCCTTTGCAATAAGTAGCGTACATTCACAGAATGAAAAGCTGAGGGTAAGTACACTGAGTATAGAAAGCAAAATAGCTACAAAAGGAAAGAACTCAGAATATTATAAATAATTGGCACAGAATAAAAAAAATTGAATTATGTACATTCACAGAATGAAAAGCTGAGGGTAAGTACACTGAGTATAGAAAGCAAAATAGCTACCAAAGGAAAGAACTCAGAATATTATAAATAATTGGCACAGAATAAAAAAAATTGAATTATAAAATTAAGGAATTGTATATTGACAAAATAAAAAATTTAAAAAAAAAAAAAAAATTAAGGAGAAAAATTTAGCACTCTAAATTTACATATAAAAATTGTAGTTTAGAAAGCTCAAAATATTTCTCATTGTTTTTCAAACTTTTCTAACCATTCAAGTTAAGGGAGTTGACATTAAAGAAATCTTTATTTTGATCCATATATCACCATGTACATAATAGTAACTTTACAGTGTTTTCAGTTTACAGGTGAAAGATACTCAAACAGTACAAACATTAATTGAAATGTTCTAAGGAGTGAAAGCGGTTGATTCCTATTAATTTATAATTAGCTGTCAACTTTTATTACATGAAATCTCAAAATACCTAATTATTACCTACTTAATAAAAAGATAAGCTAGTTGACTTATAAATCATCACTAAATTATACAGCCCCTTCATATAAAAAAGAAATTTTAAAAAGCTATAAAAACATTATTCCTCCCTTTATATTTTTAAGTAATCTTAACAGGAAATATATATTATGTTAAAAAGAATGCTTCCATCTGTTTTGAAATATCCCTTGCAGAGTTTCCATACAAAATACATTATAATAATTTTGTCTTTACCATACCTAAAAAACAAACTGGCAACTGAATATAAACTTTAAAAATTACCCACTTGTAGGCTTAAAATAAAATAAAAAATTAGAAGGAGTATAAAAGGCACAAATATTCAAAGAAATCAGCATCTTAAAATTCTGACAGCTATGTAGGGTAAAGAATTAATTTTTCATCATGAAGACAATATTTTAATGTTATTATTCTCCTAAATCTTGGTGACTAGACAAGAAGCTATCGTTTAAATTTTGAACTATCATGTACCAATCATCTTCATCATGGAAAGTCCACATTAATAGTCTCTCTTGTATCTAAATGTACCCCATTGGTATAAGATAAAGATAACTAGGACCATGTGGATTTATTTTATTTTTAATTGATGCATACTAATTGTACATATTTATGGCGTACAATGTAATGCTTTGATACATGTATACATTATGTAATGATTGGGATAATTAGCATATCCATTCTATGGTAGACTTTTTTATTGTTTTAAATTTTGCTTTATTTTGGTTTTCTTGCCAAATACTTCCTCCATGTATAATCTCCTTGGTATCATGAGGAGCTGTTAAGACTACGAAGCAGAGAACCAAATCAGACCTTTGCTTCTACCTCTGGCAGTAATGAACTGCATTATATAGGACCAAACATCATATTGGAAACAAATAGAAGATCTAGGGAATATATAAAAATAATGATTAGAAGAGACATCAGGGAAATACCAAGGCAGAAATAAATTTGGAGAGACAAAGGTGGGAAAGGATTGTAAATTCCAGACAGCTAAACCTAGTATTTAGAATCTACAATGGGAGCTGACAAGTTAGGAAATTGAATAGAGCTTTCAAAAGATTCTGGGGTTTGAGAGGGTATAAAAATTGAAGTTTATGGCACAACAAGTAGGAAGGACCAAGACAGAACAGTCTTACACCATTAGGAGACCTTTTAAGAATACGGTGAATCTGAAATAGGTTAGCCATCTCAAGAAATAATGACCAGCTTCCAATAATCTGAATCTTTCACGGTATTAAGGTGATTTTGGAATACTAGCATTCCGACATGAACTGGTTGTCAGTCATGAAAGTAAATCTTCTCTAAAGGAAGATATTATTTTCCAAAGCCTCAAAATATTGCTACATTAAAAAAATATAGGGCCGGCCAGGTGGCGCACTGCTACAGTGCGCGGCTTGGGAGCGCGGTGGCGCTCCCGCCGAGG
>NW_007727985.1:71427-103901 GCF_000696425.1 Galeopterus variegatus | reverse complement strand
ATATATATAAAATCCCTAATGTAAAATGAAAAATAACAAGGCATTCAAGAATATAAGACATAACCAAAGTGAAAGAGGAAAAAAATTTTAATGTAAAAAGACTCACATGGAATTCATATAACAGAGTTATCGTCACAGATTTTGAAATGTGTGATCAAAATTTTCAAATAATTTCTTTAAAAGTTGGTAATGTCACAAAATAAACAGAAATCAGAAAAAAATGAAAATTCTAGAACAAAAAATAAGTGAAATTAAGAATTCTTGTATGAAATAAGCAGCTGATCAGATACAGTTGATATTTTAAATAACAAACTAGAATATGGATGTACTTAAACACACAAAAATACCAAAATGATAGAAAATGCAAGGAAAAATGTGAGAGATCCTTTGGTGGGGGAAGTCCCTATATATGGACAAATAACATTCTAGGGAAGGGTTTGGAGGAAAGAAAAAATAGGAGAAAAGAAGCAATTTAAATAAAGGCAGAGAACAACTGAAAATGTAAAGCCACAGTTTCAAAACTTAACAAAAAGAACCCTAGCAAACATTAAAAAGAACAAAAGAACAAAAAACAAACAAACAAAAAACAATATCTAGGCTCTTCATAGTAAAACTGCTGAAAAACAGAGATAAAAGGAAAATATTTTAAAGAGTGAAAGAAACATACTAGACTCAAAAGCGCTATAATAAGAGTAACAGCAGACTTTTTGGAATGAGCCAGAAGACAATGGAATAATATTTTTCAAAGTGAAAAAAAAAAGTCACTGCTAAGCTATAATTATAAATCCAGTAGAAATATCTTTTGAAATAACCCTATTGTAAACAAAAAAATTTTAAAAAGAAAATTTTCACCAGCAGACTAACACCAAAGTAAGCACTAAATAATATTATTTAAGTGGAATAAAATATTTTCAGCAGGAAGTATAGATATGAAAAAAGAAATGAAGAACAAAGAAAATTGTAAATATGTGGGTAAATCTATATATTAGATATCTAATACAATATCAATGAAAATGCCCTATGGAATGAAAAATATGCATAAAATTTAAATGCTCACCTTCAATACCACATAAGTGAGGAGGAAAAATAAATGGATTTATTGTAATCTATTGTCATTGCATTTCTCAGGATATGGTAAAAGCAGTCATTGAGTCACATTCTTTTAAGAAATGAATTTTATACACTGTAGGTTAACCCCCAAAAGAACAGTAAGATAATACATAGTAAACAAGCTACTAAAGGAGGAAAATGCAATAATAATATTTAATGGTTTATAAGATATAAGAAAGATTTTAAAAAGAGAGATAAAGACCATAAAATTTGCCAGATATTTACAAAGCAAAATATAAATTGTATATTTTAAAACAAATATATCAGCAGTAATATAGCAAATGTTAATTAACCATTCTCATTGAAAGACAAATATGGTCATCTGATATTTTTTAAAAATATCACACTTTGTCATTTATAAAAAACACATAAAGGATACAGAAATGATGAAAGTCAAGAGTTGAGAAAAGATGCATTATATGAATGCTAACAAAACCAAACTATTCTAACTATACTAATATCAAACAAAGTACACTAAATGCTCTAGCAAAAAAAGAGATATATACAGAATACAGCAACACAAACACAAAATTACACACCATGATCAAGAAGGTTTCATCCCAGGGATGCAAGGTTGGTTCAACATATGCAAATCAATAAATGTGATATACTACATCAATAAAAGCAAAGACAAAAACCATATGATCATCTATATAGACACTGAGAAAGCATTTGACAAAATTTAACATTCAGTCCTGATAAAGACTCCCTACAAGTTAGGTATAGATGGAAAGTATCTCAACACAATTAAAGCCATATATGATAAGCCCACTGCCAATATCATCAGGAACAGGAACTAGACAAGGATGCCCATTCTCACCACTCCTATTAAACATAGTGTTGGAAGTACTAGCCAGAGCAATCAGAAAAGAGAGGGAATAAAGGGCATCCAGATTGGAAAACATGAAGTCAAACTGTAAATGTTTGCAGATGATATGATCCTATATACTGAACAGCCTAAGGTCTGTACAAAAAAACTCTTAGATGTGATAAATGATTTCAGCAAAATTGCAGGATACACAATCAACACACAAAAGTCAGTAGCATATCTATACTCCAACAGTGAACATGCAGAAAAAGAAATCAAGAAAGCTTGTCCATTTACAATAGCCATCAAAAAAATAAAATACTTAGGAATAAAGTTAACCAAGGATGTGAAAAATATCTATGAAGAGAACTACAAACCACTGTTGGGAGAAATTAAAGATAACACAAGAAGATGGAAAGATATCCCATGTTCTTGGATCAGAAGAATTAACATTGTGAAAATGTCCATATTACCCAAAGTTATCTACAAATTCAATGCAATCCCCATCAAAATTCCACTGACATTTTTCTCAGAAATGAGAAAAACTATTCAGAAATTTATATGGAATAACAAACAACTACACATAACCAAAGCAATTCTGAGCAAAAAAAATAAAGCTGGACGCATAACACTGCCTGGATTTAAACTATATTACAAAGCTATAATAACCAAAACAGCATGGTAGCAGCAAAAAAACAAAAACACGGATCAATGGAGTAGAACAGAGAACCCAGGAATCAATGCGTACACCTACAGCCATCTTATCTTTGACAAAGTCACCCAGTCTACACACTAGGGAAGAGACTGCCTCTTCAGCAAATGGTGCTGTGAAAACAGGATATTCATATGTAGGAGAATGAAACTGGACCCGTACCTCTCACCATATACTAAAATCAACTCAAAATGGATTAAAGAATTAAATATACATCCGGAAACAATAAAACTCCTTAAGGAAAACATATGAGAAACACTCCAGGAAGTAGGCGTTGGTACAGACTTCATGAATATGACCCCCAAAACACGGGAAACCAAAGGAAAAATAAGCAAATAGGATTATATCAAACTGAAAAGCTTCTGCACAGCAAAAGAAACAATCAACAGAGTGAAAAGACAACCAACAGGGTGAGAGAAAATATTTGCAAAATATACATCTGACAAAGGATTAATACCCAGAATATACAAGGAACCCAAACAACTTTACAGCAAAAAAATAATAATAATAACCCAATTAAAAACTGGGCAAAGGAGCTGAATACACATTGCTCAAAGGAAAATATAAGAGTGGTCAACAGGCACATGAAAAAATGTTCAACATCACTCAGCATCCAGGAAATGCAAATCAAAACCACTTTGAGATACCATCTCACTCCATTAAGGATGGCTAATATCCAAAAGACTGAGAATGATAAATGCTGGCAAGGATGAAGAGAAAAAAGAACTCTCATACATTGTTGGTGGGACTGCAAAATGGTGCAGTCTTTATGGAAAATAGTATGGAGGTTCCTCAAACAATTACAGATAGATCTACCATATGACCCAGCTATCCCACTGGGAATTGGTAAAGGGACATGAAAATCAACTATGTTGTATATTGATAAATCAAAAGAATAAAATAAAATAAAATAAAAATTTTAATCTAGATTTTTAGATTGTGACTATGTTTCCATGAAAGGTATTGTTTTAAAATTTTTTCAGTATGTTTGAATTTTCTCTTTTTTTTTCCCAATTGCTTTTTTATTTTATTAATATTATTTTTTTACATTCTAGGATTTTGTTTCAGAGCAGTTGTGAGGGAGGGGGTAGGGGAAAGGGAAAGGGAATGTGATGGAAGAAGGAGGAAGGAAGAGGGGCAGAGTTGAGGCCTACGGCACCCCCTCATTCCCACAGGGGAGACCAGGTGGCTTCCAGTGGTGGCTTCATCATTGCTGGGCTTGGTGCAGATGTCAGGGGGATGTGGCAAAAGCCCTTGTCCCCCACTACCCCAGTTCAGGAACCTGGGGCCCTTCTTGCTGTGGCTTAGTTGTTGTCCCTGGGCTGGGTGCAGGTATTGGGGCATTGCCAAAGCCTTCGGCCCCCCACACCCTGATTCTGGAGAGCCCAGGTTACTTCCTGTGGTAGCTTGGTGTTGCCACTGGGCTGGCTGTATGTGTCAGGGCAGGTTGGCTGAGGCCCAAGGCCCCCTACCACCTCGGCTTAGGAGAGTCTTGTTCACTTCCTGTTGCAGCTCAGTGGTTTCTGCTGGGGTGGTTGTGCCTGTTAGGAGTATGTGGCCAAGGCTCTCTTCCCCCACACTCGGAAGTGGTTGCACGTATTCGGGGGCATGGCTGAGGTCCATGGCCCTCCCCCCTTTCTGGCTAGGTAGCCCAGTGGATTTCTGGTCCTCCTAGGTGTTACAGGTGTTCTTTGGTGAAATGAGACCTTTATGAGTTAGTATCAAACTTTGTCTCTGGTTGCGGGTACTTTGTTTTTCTTTCAGTTCTGTATTGGATTATTTCCTATTCCCACTACTTAAACTCTGTGCTGGAACTAATTTGTTGTCCTTTGCTTACTTCTAAAGTGTGGGAATTTCCTGTGGGGGCCGGTACTTGAGCTGTGTAGTTTAGCTAAATTGCTGCCTTGCTGCTGGTTCCCTAGGGAAGGCTTTTTGTGCAGCTCAGGTTTTAATGGTTGACTTCATAGGTACTTCTGGGTCTAATGATATCTGGTGCACTTGGGTTGTGTGGAAACTCTGGTCTGGGCCTGAGTCTTTTCATCAAACTGCACCCCATGCAATTCTATATTCCTGACCAGTCTCCTCTGAGAGGTCCTACACTGAATGGGGGGCAGATCAGCTGTCCTTGCTGTGCCCCAGTGTTCTCCTGTTGGTACCATCTCCCCCAATGCCTATGCTGCAAACACTTCCCAGGGGATGGGCCATGTGCTGGTCCCTTGTGATGACTCACTGGCCTCTGCCTGATGCCTTTTTTTCAGTTGTTGTGGCTTCTTGCTCCTGTGTGAGTCCATGGGAACCCTATTAGTGGTCTTGCTGGCCTTGGGCCATGATGGCCCTCTTCTCCCCTGCCACCTTCAAGCAACTACATCCAAAGAGCACAGGTGCAGCTTTTGCCAGCTCCTGCTCCATGTGCTCAGCAGCTCCAGCCTATAAGCAGCCAGGGTTCAAAATGTTCAGAGCAGTTTTTTCTTTCTCTTACCGTGGCTTCTCCTGCTGTCATGCACCCCATAGGTCTCTCCTCCTCTTCCTCTGAGCTCTAGTGGCCCCAGCTTGGCTGTGGTTGCTTTTTTATAGTTGTAAATGCTTGATTTTGGGGAGAGGGTGACACTGGTGATGTTCTATTATGCCATCTTGACCGGAAGGACCCTGTTTGAATTTTCATTACTCCAAAAACCTATTATTCTCTTCCCTCCCTTGCAGTTGAGGTTAAGTAGAGTGCTTTCAATCACAATTAGAAGATTTAATTACCAAGGGGTCAGAATCTGAATTTCTTCAAACATCTAGATTTGAAATTCTGTGTGTTTTGTAGGTCAGAGAACGACTTCATCTTTGAAATTTAAAGGCCATAATTCAAGGCATATATTTTATAAGCCAGGCAAGGCAGACTTCAAGAATTATAAGTTCACTTTCTTGTTTACTGTGAGATATAGATTATGCACACTTGTTTGTTTTATATGCCTCTCACTTTTTCGATTGAAACAAACTAGACTGCAGTCTATCTGTAGTAATATCAAGAGAGAATGGGTTATCTTTATTTTTATTTAAATGAAATTCAGCTAATCTCAACCATAGAATATTAACCATTTCCACAAAATAGTTCTTTGCCAATATTCTTATGAGGTTCAATTAAATTAGAATAAATATAAAACAGAAATTTAAAGTAAAATATTATTCAGAAAAATGAAGGACTCAAATGTGAAAATCAAATATATTTCTAAATATATTAAAAACTAAATTAAAAACATAATTAATACAAATATTTATCATCTCTGATGGCACAGAGAGTCTTAAAAAAAGATAGGTATGAAAATATACTAATAAGGAGAATATTTGCTTTCCTAAAGAAAGAAATTTTGGGTAGTTTCTAAAATTTTAATATAGATTTTTAGATTGTGATTATGTTTGATACATTTCTATAAAAGCTACTTTTTTAAATGTGTACTTATTGGTGCATTATTATTCAGGGTTGAATTTTGTCATATATTGAGGGTTTTGCTAATGTTATTTTGCTTTTCAGATATTTTCTATTGCCCAATGCTCTCAAAAGTATCTGGAAGATGTTTTTCAATCAACTTTTGAATGTTCATTTGACATTGCCTTTAAGAGCTGCTAAGAAGATCCTCTTAAATACAGTTACAATTAGCATTGAAGTGTGTTAGAGAAAAGAAGAATGGAGATTGTGTTGTAGCATGAGGTAACATAAAATTAAGGTACAAATAGGTCCTAGTTTTCCATATATTTTAGAATATTTTATTTTTCTTTTGTTGTATTAAACTGATGCTTAACTTTATTCTCTTTAGTCATTTATCATCTATCTGTAGTAATATAAGGAGAGAAAGGGTTGGTTATCTTTTATTTAAAGAAAATAAATAAATAAATAAATAAAATAAATGCAACTAATTGCTACCACAGAATATTAACCATTTTCATGAAATTGTTCTTCACCAGTATTCTTAGGAGGTTATATTAAACAATTTTTGTTCTATCAATATTTTAGCGATAATTAACCTCACATTCTAAAAATAGAACAAAAAAGAAGCAAAAGCATCAAATTATATACCAACTGAAAGACATAATTTCTAGGTATATAGTGTTACTTGCTAGCAAACCTCTTTGTGCACTCTAGTAGATTCTCCAACTCTTTTTTCCTATATTACCCAGTTTATGAACTTATTCAAATACAGGTGTTAAAAACACACTACATTATTCTTTATCTTCTTGGTGAAAATTTACCAAAGATGGATATGTAAATCTCCCAACTGAAAGAACGTATAAAGGAGAAATTTTTCAAGCAACAGAGTAACCCTGAAATGTGCTGGGAGAATAGAGAGTTTGGCTTTAGGAGCTTCTTCTAAGATCTCCGCCAACTACACCATAGGCCAGCATAGGTATGAACTTGGTCTGTTTTGTTTGCTGCTTTATTTTCTATGATATGGCACTGAATAGGTATTGAACTATTTATTGAATAAATAAATGAATTTTAATACAAGCGCCCCAAGTGATTCTGATAGAGATTTACGCAGATAAATTTGGAGGGAGTAGCACTCACGCTATCCATTCTCCTTGCTTTGTTTACTCATTCCCAGGGACTTAGTTCAATTTCAATTTGTCCTTGACTGATAATGCCTCACAGGAACTCCCTCCCATTTCCGCATATCCCCTAGAGATAGTTCATTCACATTACCCTTTTAAAATATTCCTGCAGGTTATTTTTTAACCATGATCCATACTAGGAAATACATTTTACATCATAATCTAATGTATGCACACATACACACACACACACACTAGAGTACTTTAAAAAGCTTATGGATTCACATTATCTTTTAATTCTATTTTTCCATGAACTTTTGAAGTACTGTCATATACTTTAAAACTATATAAATACATGTGTGTAACTGAAACAAAAGTTGTACAAAGTCATATCCTTAGTATGTGTCATATATTCTGATATTTTCTATTTTATTCCATATATATTTTTAAATGCTTGTTACAATCCATTAGTCAGTGATTCTCAGACTTCTGGGTTTTTAGGACCCAAAAGGACTTTAGTTTCTGAGTTATATCTATGGATATGCAGCATATTAGGCACTAAAACAGAAATTTTAAAAACATTTATTTATTTATTAAAAAATAGCAGTGACTCTTTAAATATTAACATGAACAAGATATTTTTTAGGAAAAATATTTCCCAAACAATACATAGTGTGAAGAATGGCCTTGTTTTTCTATTTTTGCAAGTCTTTTTTAATGTCAGGCTTAACAGAGGAGAACTGGATTTTCATACCTGTTTCTGTGTTCAATTTATTATACCACACGTCATGTAGTTTCTGAAAAACTCTATACTCAAAAGAGAATGAGTGGAAAAGGCAAATAACATCTTAGTATTATTTTGAAAATTGTTTTGACCTCATGGATTCCCTGAAAGCATTTTGGAAATCCAGGGTTCTCATCCTCATTTTCAGAATTGTTACATTAAATCGATTTGAGTAGCATCCATTAATGGGTAGTAACAATAGCATAAAAAATTACTGTTTGTATCAGTCAGAATAGGCTAGATTATGTAACAAACCAACCCCAAATCTCAGTGTCATAAAACAATAAAAATTTATTTATCACCTACCAAGATGTCCACTGAAGATCACTCATGAAGGTCACTACTAACAGAGCAGTCATCATTTTAAATGTTGCTGGAAGCCATGCCAGGGCAAAAGAGAGAGAACTAGAAGGTCTCAAGCACATGCAACCTCTGCTCACAGCTCATCTGCCAGAACTCATTACATATTCTCACTCAACCACAAGGGGATGGGGAAGTAGGAAGAGCTGGAAATTTGGGGGGAAACCACACTAAGAATTACAACATACTGTTCTTCAATACTTCCTATAGGATACTGCAAAATAGAATTGAGGAATTCTATGGGCTTTAGTTTGTTGTATGTGTTTGAAATATATTTTCTCATTATGTAGCTTACCTTCCACTCTCTTAATAGTGTCTTTAAAATAGAAACTTTAATTTTATTAAAAAAAAATTTTAATTGACAGATAAATCATATGTATTTATCTTGTATAATGTGATGTTTTGATGTATACACATATTGTGGATGGACTAAATCTAGCTAATTAACATACGCATCACCTCAGTTATTTTTGTGGTGAGAACATTTAACATCCACTGTCTTAGCATTTTTCAAAAGTACAACATATTGTTATTAACTATAATCACAATGTTGTACAATAGATCTCTTGAACTTATTCCTCCTACCTAACTGAAATTTCATATCCTTTAACCAACATCTCTCCAAGAACCACCCTTCCCCACCCTATCTTCCAACTGCCCCATAGAACTAGAGTGGAATGGTGGTTACCAGGGGCTGAAACTTTTATTTTTAATGTTTATCAATTGCTTTCTTCATTGCAGTGCTTTCTGTGTCTTACTGAAGAACTCCTTCCCTATTTAAAGGAAATGAAAATGTTTTCCTGTGTCATCCTTTAGAGACTTTATTAGTCTATTTTTCTTATTTAGTTCTACGGTCTACCTAAAATAGATGTTTTTAATGTGTAGCGTGAGGTAAGGGTCAAGCGCATTTTTTTCCTATATTGACTCACACTATTTATTTAAAAGACCATCTCATTTCCACAAGTGTCTATATATGCATAGATCTGTTTCTGAACCCTATGTTTTTCCATGGGGACCATGTGTCTATCTTTGTCCCAATAATATACTGTCTTAATTACTCTTGCTTTTATAATAAATCTTGATGTTCTGTAGAGTAAATGCTTCAATTTTGTTATTCTTCTCTAAGATTGTCTTGGCTATTTTTGACCCTTAGCATTTTCCTGTGAATTTTAGAATCAGCTATTTCCACCATAAGTGGGATTACATTGAAACAATTTGGGAAAATTGACATGTTTATAGTATTGAATCTCCAATTCATGCACATGGCAATTCCTCCATTGTTTTCTTTCATTAATATTTTATAACTTTCTGTGTAGTGTACATCTTTTGTTAATTTATTTAATGTTTAGTTATTTAATATTATTATAGATATTATTTTTAAATTTATCATTTCAATTATTAATAGTATATAGGAATGCAACTGATATTGATGCATTTATCTTAGGTTTGTTAATCCTGTTAAATTCATCTACTAATTCCTATAGTTTATCTGTAGTTTATTTTATGTGTTTCAAATCTCCTCTTTAGGTAATGACAGTTTTATTCTTTTTCAACGACTATATATTTTTTCCCTAATTTTATTGCCATAGCTAGGATCTCTAGTAAAATATTAAATAGAGCCTGTTATATATATATATATATATTTTCCATTTCTGATTTCAAAGGGAAATTTTTCTGTATTATGCTACTAGTTATTATGCTTTCTTTTCGGTTTCTTAATTGTTTTTTTAATTGGCTTAAGGAATATTTCTTCTAACAATAGTTTATTCTAAGTATTTTTAAAATTATGAATGGATTTTTAAATTTTATCAAATTATTTTTCTATAGTTATGGAAATTATTATATAATTTTTCTTTATTATACAAAGTGGTAACTGACATTGATGTATGAATACTGAATGAACTTTTAATTCCTATAGTAAACCCAACTTGGTCATGATTTATTATCCTTTTTATATGTTCAGATTTATATACACCAGATTCAGCTTGTTAATACTTCATTTATCAATTTGTGAACATCCATGAATGAACTCGGCCTACAATTTTCCTCTCCCATGATACCCTTACCAGATTTTGGTATAAAAGTTATTTTGGCCTCATGAAACAAATTGGAAGGTGTTCAATCTTTTTCAGTTTTTTGAAAGAGTTTGTAAAACATTAGTTTCATTTCATCTTTAAAATTTTTGTAGAATTTACTAGTAAAGCCATCTGGTCCTGAAGTTTTCTTATAGAGAATATCAAAGTGATAGATTCAATTTATTAACAGATGTGATTATTCAATTTCTCTATTTCTTCTTGGAATTTAAGATGTGTATTTCTAAGAGTTTATCCATTTTATCTGAATTTCACAGTAAGTGGCATAAATTTACTGATAACCTCTTACTACTTTTTCAAAGTAACTTTTTAATGTATGTATGATCTGCAGCAATGTTCAGTTTTTTATTCTTCACATTATTTGTGCCTTTTCCCTTTTTTCCTGATATTTCTTTTAAGGGCCTATCAATTTTATTCTTTTCAATTAAATAAACTGAATTTGTGATAATTTTATTTAGATTTTGTTTTTATGTTTACTATTTTTCACTACTTTCTTTGGGATTTTTGCTCTTTTTTCTCATTTCTTGAGATAGATGCTGAAAATCATTGTGGTTCAGCCTTTTCTCTTTTTTAATATGTGCATTTAAGGCAAAAAAAATTTCTCTACGTACGATTCCAGCTGGATCCCCAAATTCTAATACACAATGTTTTCATATAATTTTATATTTTCCAGTTTTCATTTTGGTATTTTCTTTTATGCATATGTAGGCTTATTTTTCATTTTGTTATTAACTTTTAGCTTAATTCCATGTGGTCAGAGAACATACTCTGCATGATACAATGTTAATTATTTAAATTTGTTGAGACTTGATATGTGACCCAGCACATGGTAAATTTTGATACATGTTCTATGAACATTATAAAGAATGTGTATTTTGAAGTTGTGTAGAGTTCTATATGGGCCATTTAGGTCAATTTTATTAATCATGTTTTTACAGTGTTCTATGTTCTCAATGACTTTTTCTATACATCGATAAGTTTCTAAAAGAAATGTTCTTAAAACCTCCAACTGTGATGGTGGATTTGACTATTTCTTCTTTTAATTATGTGATGTTTTGCTTCATTTCTTTGAGCTATATAATCAGTACATACCTTCCTGATAAAACCACTTTGTATTGTTAAAAATACCTATTTCTTTCTTTCATTTTTATCTGTCCAGTAAGATTTTATTTTATTTTTTATTTTAACTTCTCAATATACATTGTAGTTGATTTTCATGACTCTTTACCCATTCCTCTTCCCCCTCCCTCTCCCCGCCTCCTGCACCTACATCATGTCTGTTCACTTGTCATAACAAGTTCAAGGAATTGTTGTGTCTTCTTCTCCCCTCCAACCTTTATTTGATAGTGTGTTTACTTATTGATTTATTTATAGCTCCCACAAATAAGTGAGAACATGTGGTATTTCTATTTCTGTGCCTGACTTGTTTCACTGAACATAATTTTCTCTAAGTCTGTCCGTGTTGCTGCAAATGGTAATATTTCATGTTTCTTATAGCAGAGTAGGATTCCATTGTGTAGATATATTCCATTGTGTATATATACCAACCACAGTTTCCTTATCGACTCATCCAATGATGGACATTTAGGCTGCTCCCAACTCTTGGCTATTGTAAATAGCACTGCAATAAACATGGGATTATAGGTATCCCTTTGACACGATGATTTCCATTCCTCTGAATGTATAAACAGCAGTGGAATAGCTGGGTCATATGGTAGGTCTATCTGTAGTTGTTTAAGGAAGCTCCACACCATTTTCCACAAAGGCTGCACCATTTTGCAGTCCTACCAACAGCGCAGAAGGGTTGCTTTACTTCAGCATTCTCGCCAGCATTCGTCATTCTCAGTCTTTTGGATATTAGCCATCTTAACTGGAGTGAGATGGTATCTCAAAGTAGTTTTGATTTGCATTTCCCTAATGCTTCGTGATGTTGAGCATTTTTTCATCTGTTTTTTGGCCATTCATATATCTTCCTTTGAGAAATGCCTGTTCAGCAACTTTGTCCATTTTTTAATTAGGTTACTTGTTTTTTTGCTGTTAAGTTGTTTGAGGTCCTTGTATATTTTAGGTATTAATCCTTTGTCAGATGTATATTTTGCAAATATTTTTTCTCATTCTGATAGTTGTCTTTTTGCTCTGTTAATTGTTTCTGTTGCTGTGCAGATGTTTCTTTGTTTGACTTAATCCTGTTTGTTCATTTTTCCTTTGGTTGTCTGTGCTTTGGGGGTCATATTCATAAAGTCTGTACCCATTCCTACTTCTTGGAGTGTTTCTGCTATGTTTTCTTTAAGGAGTTTTAATGTTTCAGGATGTATATTTAATTCTTTAATACATTTTGAGTTGATTTTGGTATATGCTGAGAGGTACGGGTCTAATTTCATTCTCCTACACATGAGTGTCCAATTTTCTCAGCACCATTTACTGAATAGGCAGTCTCTTCCCCAGTGTGTAGTCTTGATGCCTTTGTCAAAGATCAGATGGCTGTAGGAGCATGAGTTGATTTCTGCATTCTCTATTCTGTTCCATTGGTCTGTGTGTCTGTTTTTATGCCAATACATGCTCTTTTGGTTACTATAGCTTTGTAGTATAGTTTAAAGTCAGGTAGTTTTATACTTCTGGCTTTTTTTTTTTTTTTTTGCTCAGGATTGCTTTGGCTATTTGTGAGCTTTTGTTATTCCATATGAATGTTAGGATTGTTTTTCCCAGTTCTGAGAAAAATGTCATTGGAATTTTGATGGGGATTGTGTTGAATCTGTAGATCACTTTGGGTAGTATGGACATTTTCACAATGTTAATTCTTCCAATCTATGAGTATGGAATATTTTTCCATTTTCTTGTGTCCTCTTTGATTTCTCAATAGTGGTTTGTAGTTCTCTTCATAGAGATTTTTCACATCCTGGGTTAAATTTATTACTAAGTATTTTATTTTTTTGATGGCTATTGTAAATGGGCTAGCTTTCTTGATTTCTTTTTCTGCATGTTCATTGTTAGAATATAAAAATGCTACTGATTTTTGTGTGTTGATTTTGTATCCTGCAACTTTGCTGAAATCATTTGTTAACTCTAAGAGGTTTTTTGTAGAGTTTTTAGGCTGTTCTGTATATAAAATCATGTTGTCTGCAAACAGGGACAGTTTGATCTTGTCTTTTCCAATCTGGATGTCTTTTATTTCCTTCTCTATTCTGATTTCTCTGGCTAGTACTTCCAACATTATATTGAATAGGAGTAGTAAGAGTGGGCATCTTTGTCTTGTTTCTGTTCTTAAGAGAAAAGCTTTCAATTTTTCTCCATTCAGGATAATATTGGCATGGGTTTGTCATATATGGCTTTAATTGTGTTGGGATACTTTCCTTCTATACCCAATTCATAGAGAGTCTTTATCATGAACGAATGTTGAATGTTTCAAATTTCCAAATGCTTTTTCAGCATCTGTAGAGATGATCATATGGCTTTCGCATTGGATTTTATTGATGTGGTGTATAACATTTATTGATTTGCTTATGTTTAACCAACCTTGTATCCCTGGGATGAATCCCACTTGATCATGGTGTATAATTTCATGTATGTGCTGCTGTATTCTATTAGCTAGTATTTTATTGAGTATTTTTGCATCTATACTCATCAAAGATATTGGCCTGTAGTTTTCTATTTTTTTTTGTATCTTCATCTGGTTTTGGTATCAGGGTGATGTTTGCTTCATAGAATGAGTTGGGAGAATGGCCACTGTTTCAATTTTTTGGAATAGTTTACAGAGAATTGGTGTCAATTCTTCTTTAAAGGTTTGGTAGAATTCTGCAGTGAAGCCATTCAGTCCTGGGCTTTTCTTTGTTGGGAGACTGCTGATAACAGCTTCAATCTCTTTGATTGTTATTAGTCTGTTCAGGTTTTCTATATCTTCTTCACTCAGTCTTGGTAGTTTGTGTGTGTCCAAAAACTTCTCCATTTCCTCCAGGTTTTCAAATTTGTTGGCCTACAAATGTGTATAGTAGTCTCTAATGATTCCCTGTATTTCTGATGTATCAGTTGTAATATCACCATTTTCATTTCCACTTCTTTTTTTAGTTAGCCTTGCTAATGATTTGTCAATTTTATTTATTGTTTCAAAAAAACATCTTTTTGTTTCATTGATCTCTTTTATCGTTTTGGGGGCTTCTATTAATTCTGTTCTGATCTTAATTATTTCTTTCTATCTACTACCTTTGGGTCTGTTCTTGTTTTTATATTCTTTAAGGTGAAGTGTTAGGTTGTTTACTTGCCATCTTTCCATTCTTCTGAAGTAAGCATTTAGTGCAGTAAATTTCCCCCTTAGTACTGCTTTTGCAGTATTCCACAGGTTTTGGTATGATGGGTCATTATTTTCATTAGTTTCAATAAATTTTTTGATTTCCTCTTTAATTTCTTCTTGGACCCATATGTCATTATGTAGAATGTTGTTTAATTACCATGTGTTTGTATATTTTCCAGAGTTTCCTTTGTTATTGATTTCTAGTTTTAATCCATTGTGGTCTGAAAAAATACATGGAATAATTCTAATTTTTTAAAATTTGTTGAGACTTGATTTGTGACCTAACATGTGGTCTATGCTGGAGAATGTTCCATGTGCTGAAGAGAAGAATGAATAATCTGACATTGTTGGATGAAATGTTATGTATATGTCTGCCAAGTCCAGCTGGTCTAAAGTGCTGTTTAGGTCCTGTGTTTCTCTGAATATTTTGATGTTGTTTGATGAAATGTTCTGTATATGTCTGAAAAGTCCAGTTGGTCTAAAGTGCATTTAGTTCTTCTGTTTCTCTGTTGAATTTTTGCTTAAATGATGTGTTCAATGTTGAGAGTGGGGTGTTCAGATCCCCAGCTGTTATGGTATTAGTGTCTATTTCTTTCTTTTCATTTAATAGTGTTTGCTTTATAAATCTGGCCACTCTGAAGTTGGGTGCATAAATATTTATTATTGTTATGTCTTCTTGTTGGACTGATCCTTTTATCGTAACATAGTGGCCTTCTTTATCTTTTCTATGGTTTTGGTTTAAAGTCTGTTTTATCTGATATAAGAATAGCTACCCCAGCTCTTTTTTTTATTTCTAATTGCATGGTATATCTTTGTCTATCCTTTCACTCTTAGTCTGTATGTGTCTTTATAAGTGAAGTGGGTCTCTTGAAAGCAACATATTGTTGGGTCCATATTTTAATCCAATCCATCAGTCTGTGTCTTTGGAGTGAGGAATTCAAACCTTTTATGTCATGAATTATTACTAAAGGTATTGATTTACTCCTGGCATTATACTGATTTTTGTTTGGATGTTTTAAATATCTTTGTTCCTTTCTTTCTGATTTACTGATTGTCTTCTGTGTTTGTTTCTTGGAATAGTGGATAAACATTTTTTTATTTTCTCTTTATTGTTAACATTTTATTTTACTGGTGTATTTTGTTCTATCTTGAGTAATCATGGTAGTGATCGTTATTTTTCAGGTACCAGACCCAGTACTCCCTTGAGAATTTCTTGTAAGGCTGGTCATGTGGTAATGAACTCCCACAGTTTTTGCTTGTCTGGGAAATATAGTATTTGTTCTACATTTTGGAAGGATAGCCTTGCTCGGTAAAGTAGTCTTGGCTGGCAATAGTTTTCTTTTTGTATTTTGAATACATCACCCCATTCTCTTCTGGCTTTTAGGGTTTATTTTTTATTTATTTTTTTTTTTTGTCTTTTTTGTGACCGGTAAGGGGATCGCAACCCTTGGCGTGGTGTCGCCCACACTGCGCTCAGCCAGCAAGTGCACAGGTCATTCCTATATAGGATCCAAACCCGTGGAGGGAGCGTCGCTGTGCTCCCAGCGCCACACTTTCCCGAGTGCGCCACGGGCTCGGCCCCTGACTTTTAGGGTTTCTCGTGAAAAGTCTGATGTTAGTCTGATGAGGGTTCCCTTATAGGTGACTTGACACTTCTCTCTTGCAGGTTTTAAGATTCTCTCTTTGTCTTTAAGTTTTGCCAACTTGACTATAACATGTCTTGGAGAGGACTTTTTGGGGTTAAATGTGTTGGGAGATCTTTGAGCCTTCTGCAACTGAAGATCTGGACCTCTCCCTATACCTGGGAAATTTTCTGCTATTATTTTGTTGAATATCTTTTCAATGCCATTTCCTTCTTCCTCCCCTCTGGAATACCCATGATTCAGATATTTGGCCACTTAAGGTTGTCTGTTATCTCGCTTAGATTTTCTTCAAGTTTTTAAATTCTTCTTTCTTTTTTTTCTTTTCTTTTTTTTTTTTTTTTTGTCTGCCTGTGTTATTTTGAACAATCCATCTTCAAGGTCAGACATTCTCTCTTCTGCTTGTTCTAGCCTGCTGGTTAAGCTCTCTGTTTTGTTTATTACATTGAATGAGTCCTTCAGTTCCACAAGCTCTGTCACATTCTTTTTCAGGGCACTGATTTCTTTGTACGGTTCCTCATTCGGGTCCTGTATACTTTTTTTTTATTTCGTTGTGTTGTCTGAGTCTTCTTGTATCTCATTTAGTTTCCTCAGAATTCTTGCTTGAAATTCCTTGTCAGTCATTTCAGGGACTTCCTGTTCTATAGGGTCTAGAACTTGAGAGTTACTACATTCCTTTGCTAGCATCATACTTTCTTGGTGTTTCATATTTCTAGTATCTCTCCTTTGGTGTTTAGTCATTGTGGCAAAGGCTATGACAGTCTACTTGCTCCACCCTTGTGTCTGGAGCAATATCAGGGAGTTTTGTTTATACTCAGCTGCCTGTTGCTGCCTCGGCCTCAGGGGTCAGCAGTGGTTGGGTCCTGTCTTGGGGGCAGGGACTTGCCTGGCATTGGCCTGGGGTCCCGCACGTGAAGGACACCAGGATTTGGTGGCTTTACTGCCTCGGGTCCTGGAGGCCAGCAGCAGCAGCAGCTAGATTAAAATTTTAGAAACTACCCAAAATAGGGGAAATTAGTACATTTTGTTAAAATGGCCTGTACCATCTTTCATATATATATCTTTGAGAAGATAAAAATATACTCTGATCATGTTGATCAATGCATACAACCCATATTCGGACTGCTATTTGCTAAGAACACACTTTAAGCATTAAATATGAAGTGAAGTTAAAAAAGTTATAGTAAAACATTTTCTTTAAAAATCACAATGAGATTATATATACTAACAAAAGACCAGAACCTCCATATATCTGAAATAAAAGGTATATATCAAAGCAAGAGGGAAACAATTTTTACAAAACCACTACTCATAGAATGTACCATTTGTATGCACCATTTGTATTCAATGGTGAAAGCTTAAAGTACAAATGGTATAATGATATGTAAAACAACAGGAAATTGTATAGCAAAACTGAATCTTATAGGGTCAAAAAGATTAAGTGGGCCACACCTAATGTTTTGGAGTTTCAACTCTAAATTAATATTTCAACTAAACAAAAGTATTGTTTTAAATGCTAGAGCCTAAATAGAAGAAAAAGATTATTCTGTGTGAATAAATAGATGCAGGAAAAAAATCAATTTTACGTGGTGGTTGAGAGGAAATTTGTGTTATCAAGACAGGGTGCAATAAATACCAAGGAAATCAGATAATAATCAAAGGTAAAATCGTTCATTAATTCATTCAGCAAATATTTATTGAACATTTACTATATGCCAGGTTCTGTTCTAGGAGTTCAAGATAGTAAACAAACACACAAATTTCTATCTTCCTGAAGCTATATATAAGTGAGGGGAAAGAGACAAACAAAAATAAGTAATATGTATATTAAGTGAATATTAAAGTAGGTGTATACAGAATAAGTGGAAAAAACCAAAAGATTTTCACAGTCAAAGCCTCCTTTTGGGGTATTTTTTTACAGAGAAGAGAAAAAAAGAACAGCAGCAGTAAATCCTCTGGATGAGGAAAAGGCAGCCAACCAAAGACTACTCCATAATTTTTCTGATCCCAAATAGTCGGAATAATTATTGGGTGGGGTGGAGGGGATAGTAAGGGGAGAACAGGAATGTCTCCAAAAAGGCTCACATCACTCATGCACAACAGGATTGGAGAGACCTGATTTGAATAAATTTAGCATAGATTGTGCAATATTTTCCTGCTTCTACTAATTACACAATTCTGCATTTAGCTTTCTAGATTTCTTCCTCCATTTCTCACCTCTCGTCGCCATAGGAACAGTTCCTTTCTGATACATTTAACATCATTTCCTTAAGGCAGTGTGTCCACAGTGAGATACATGAATGATTTTAAGTGGTACACAGTTCAAAAATTTTTAACTTTTATTTACAGATATTGTTGCTTAGAACAACATTCGGGATATTTAAAAGTCAGTAGATTTAAAGTAAACCTCAGGGAAAAAACCTAAACAAATAGTACTGCAAATTTGTGTATAGTAGTGGTAAATTAATGGCAGAAGTTTGAGAAACATGGTCTTAAGGAAATCCAGATTCCTTAAACTTCTTTGGTTTTTCACCATTCTAGACTTTGTTTTCTACTACTTGCTTATAAACTTTACAGTTTAAGACTCTTTTCTATATCTATCATGTCAATGTGTAGAAAAACATAGTAAGGAAATCCAAAAACATAATTTTTCTTCAGTGACTATTTTCCAATAGCATAAATAATTGTTTGTCTTCCATTGGCATCAGAAGCCATCATGTTTAGCACTTAGATAAACAAACACTAGCAGTAACATTCTTTTTATTAAATCTTTACTAGGTTTTAGCTATTTTACCTCTGGTTTTCTAGCGTATATAGAAATACTATCATTCACTTTATTCTAATACAATCATTTCATATTTGAGTAAAATATCCAGCAGTCTGAGAAAGTTTGGTGAGTTCAGTTAAATCTTACCCAGACATACCCTTGGAAACACAAATTTAAGTAAGATAAAAATTGTAATGTAAGACTAAAATTAAATGTTTTAAAGGCAAAATATATAGTTTATTATATAGCAGAGCACACAGAACATCTTTAAATGACAGGAGCTCAACTTCAAATTTCTTTCTTGAAGAACCTTTAGCAAATGTTTTGCAGTAGAAAAATAAGATATACAATTAGAGAACAAAGGAAAAAGTATGCTGCACAGTACAATAAGACAGATGGTTTAGTCCCTAAGTCTATTTTTTAGTGTGTGGCAGTTGTGAAGTTTTATTGTGATCTGATAATACATAGGTCTTCAAACACATTGCAATTCATCTGTCACTTAATTTCATGAATCTAGGAGTGCCAGCAATAAAACTATGTACAGCTTTCAAATTTTGTACAAAATACTATCAAACTATTATTAGAATGTTATATTCCAATTAGGTAATAAATATTCACTTAAATAATAGTATTTGCTCAATTACTAGTTCTAAATCAGATCACTTTATAATTTATACTTTCAGCTATACTTATTTTTCTATACTGTATTTTTCTAAGATTCAAACAACTCTTTGACAGAAAGCTTGACATTATTATTTTTATTACTGCCAGTATTGTTATTTTTATTATCATTTTGTTACAACAAGCTAGGAACTCTATGGAAATAAAGTATGTAAACTAAGGAAAATTTGGTATATTTTAAAAGGTAATAAAATACCAAATAGTATGAATGAAAGTGAGAATACCAGGTGATGCCTCATCCATCTACAATTCCCCAATCAAGAATTTCCCAGATGAGAGGCCTTCTGGGAAAATGGTGGACTAGAGGTGCCCAGGGCGCATTCCTCCCACAGAGGAAGATCAAAATGGGCCCACTGCCACTGCCACAACAGTCACTGGAGCCATTGTCCATTCCTAGAACTGTTGCCCATAGCAGCCAGCTCCCCAAAAGCAGCAGTCCTGTAGGTGGCCCATTGCTGCAGCCACACACTCAGCAGACAAGAGGGGGGCAACTAAAACTACTGCTGACATTGCTGCTGCCATGAGTTAACCCCACTACCCCCAAGGACACCACAAATTTGAAGACGGCAGTTGTAGCTGTCACCATTGCCTCCCCTATGAAGTAACCCCATTGCCATAATGGACACCACAGATGCAAGGGAGGAAGATGCAGCCACCTGCATGCACCACAGCCACAGCCATGAGATAATCTCACTGAAGCCAAGGACACAGCAGATGCGAGAGAGGCAGTTGTAGCCACTAGTGCCACAACCACCCCCACAAGGTGACCCTGCTGCTGCTATGGACACTGTAGGTGCAAGGAAGGCAGTAGCAGCAACCAAGACTGGTGCCACCCCCATGAGATAACCCTGCTGAAGCCAAGGACACCACAGATGCCAGGGCAGCAGTTGTAGCTGCCGCCACCATTGCCACCAACACAAGGCAACAACACTGCCACTGTGGACCCCATAGCTGTGTGAGCTGTTACTGTGGACACCACAACCAAGTGAGTGGCTGCTGCAACTGCCACTGCTGTAGTCACTCCGACCACCAGTGCTGCCAGGCAGCCCATATTGTCATGTGAGCAGTCTACTACACAAGATCCACTGCTGCCATGAAGTCAGAGCACTAAAGCCACCACCATGACCACTGGTGCTGCAAGAGCAACCTACTATCACAGCCACAACTGCAGCAACCACTGCTACTATGCAGGAAGTCCACTGACCACTAGACCTCAATGACACAAGGCAGGTCACCAGTGAAGTCCAGGGAAGGAGAGTAATAGAAGAAGCAAGTGCTCTACCAGATGACCAGATATCAATGTAGAGATACTAGAAATAGGAAAAAACTGACAATATGAGTCCACCAAAGGAATAGAGTAAGTCTCAAGTACCAGAATCCACAGAGCAGGAAACCCTTAAAATGACTGGAAAGGAATTTTGAGTAAAAATGTTAAGGAAACTCAAAGAGATACAAGAAGACAAAGTGAGATATCACAAAGAACTGAGCAAAGCTATCTAGGTTATGAAGGAGGAAATTGCAAAGATATTAATACTTTAAAAAGGAATGTAGGAAAACTCATGGAACCAAAGGAGTCATTCAACAAAACAGAAAACACAAATGAGCATTTAAGAAACAGGCTAGAGCAAGCAGAAGAAAGAATTGCTGATCTTGAAGACAGTCTCTTCAAAATAACTCTGGTGGACAAAAAAAAGAAAGAAAAAAGAATTTTAAAAAATGAAGAAAATTGAAGAGAAACAGCACACAACCATAAGTGCACAAACATCCATATTATTGATGTTCCTGAAGGTCAGGAGAAATGAAAAGGTACTCAGAACATATTCAATGAAATAATAGTGGAAAACTTCCCAGGCAAAGGGAGAGACATGGACCCAAAGATCACTCTTCAGGAGACTCAGAGATCCTCTACCAGATTCACTCCATAAAGGTCCTCCCCAAAGCACATCATAGTCAAACTGGCAAAACTCAAACACAAAGAGAGAATTCTAAAAGCAGCAAGAGAAAACTGTCAAGTTAGCTGTAACAGAGCCCCCATCAGACTAACAGCAGACTTTTCAAACTCTACAGGCCTGAAGAGAATGGGATGGCATATTTAAAATAATATAAGAAAAAAACTGTCAGCCAAGAATACTATACTCAGCAAGGTTATAGTTCAGAAATGAAGGAGAAATGGTATATTTCCTGGACAAACAAAAACTACAGGAGTTCAAAAACCCCATGACCAGCCCTGCAAGAAATCCTCAAGGGAGTCTAGCATCTGTAATCCAAAAAATGAAAATCACTACAATAAATACACAAGAAAGAACAAAACCCACTGGAAGAACAAAAATGCAAACAGGAAAGAGAAAGAAACTGTACCTTACAACCTCCAAAAACCAACAAACCCCAAAGACAAACAAACAAAAAAAACAAAGAGAGAGTGAGAAAGAGAGAAATAAATTTTAAACATCCAAATGAAAATCTATAAAATGTCAGGAGTAAGACAATACCTTTCAGTAACAACTAAAATGTAAGTAGATTACATTCCCCACTCAAAAGACACAGACTGGCTGATTGCATTAAAGAGCTAGACCTAACTACGTGCTGTCTACAAGAGACTCATCTCACCTCTGAAGACACACACAAAGAGTGAAGGGATGGAAAAAGATATACCATGCAAATGGAAGCCAAAAACAAGCAGGAGTAGATATTATTTCAGATGAAATACTTTAAACCAAAACCCATAAAAAAAGACAAAGAAGGCCACTATATAAAGATAAAGAGATTTATCCAGCAATAAAACATAACAATCATAAACATATATGCACTCATAATCAGAGCACCCAGATATATAAAGCAAACACTACTAGACCTAAGGAAATAGACAGACCCAAACACAATAATAGTTGGGGACCTCAACATACATCTCTAACATTCAACAGATGATCCAGACAACAAATCAACAAAGAAACAGTATTTAAACCATACTTTAGACCAACTGGACTTGGCAGATATCCACAAAACAATTCATCCAATGACCACAGAATATACATTCTTCTCATCAGCACATGGAACATTCTCCAGGATAGACCACGTTTTAGGTCACAAATCAAGTCTTAACAAATTTTAAAAAATTAACATCATTTCAAGTATCTTTTCAAACCATAATGGATTAAAACTGGAAATCAGTAACAAGCTATGTTAGGGAAGCTATTCAAACATGTGGAAATTAAACAACATGCTCCTACTGAATGACTTATGGGTCCAAGAAGAAATTAAACAGGAAATCAAAAAAATTCTTGGAATTAATGAAAATAAAGACACATAATATCAAAAACTGTGGGATACTGCAAAAACAGTACCAAGATTGAATTTTATTGCAATCAATGCCTACATCAAAACAATAGAAAGATTTCAATAAACGTTAGAACACTACACCACAAAGAACTAGAAAAGCAAGAACAATCCAATCCTAAAAGGAGTAGACAGAAAAAAATAATTAAGATCAGAGCAGAACTAAATGAAATAGAAACCCAAAAAACATTCAAAAGACCAATGAAATAGAAAGTTTGTTTTTCATGAAGATAAACAAAATAGACAAACCATTAGCTAGGCTAACTTAAAAAGGTGGAGAGAAGACCTAAAGAACAAAATTGCAAATTACAAAGGAGACATTAAAACCAATACCACAGAAACATAAACAATCATTAGAGACTATTATAAACAATTATATGCCAACAAATTTGAAAACCTAGAGGCAATGGATAAATTGCTCAACACACAGAAACTCCCAAGACTGAACCAAGAAGAAGTAGAAGACCTGAGTAGACCAATAACAAGCAACAAGATTGAAGCAGTAACCAGCAGTCTCCCAACAAAGAAAAGACCAGGACTGGATAAATCTTTACCACTGAAATCTACCAAACCATTAAAGAGGAATTAATACCAATTCTCTTCAAACTATCCCAAAAATTGAAACAGAGGCCATTCTCCAAACCTCATTCTATGAGGCTGGCATCACCCTGACAACAAAACCAGACAAAGATACAACAAAAAAAAGAAAACTATAGGCAATTGATATTGATGAACATAGACACAAAAATCCTCAATAAAATGTTAGCAAATAGAATACAGCAACATATCAAAAAAAAAAAAAGATTTACCATTATCGAGTGAGATTTATCCAAGGGAAGTAGGGATGGTTCAACATATGCAAGTCAATAAATTTAAAACTCCATATCAACAATATCAAGGAAAAAATCATATGACTATCTCAATAGATGCAGAAAAAGTATTCAACAAAATTCAACATCCCTTCATGAAAAAGACTCTCAGCAAATTAGGTATACAAGGAAAGTATTTCAACATAATAAAAGCCATACATAACAAACCCACCACCAATATCATCCTGAAGAATGGGAACAAAACAAGCTGTCTTGCCCACTGTCACCACTCCTATTTAACATAGTGTTAGAAGTACTAGCCAGAGCAATCGGGCAAGAGCAAGAAATGAAGGGCATCCAGAATGGAAAAGTGGAAGTCAAATTTTCCCTGCTTGCAGATGACATGACTCTATATATGGAAAAGCCTAAAGACTCTATACAGAAACTCTTAGAGTTGATAATTTCAGTAAAGTAGCAGGATACAAAACATGCAATCATCAGTAGTGCTCTTACTCTCCAACAACAAATTAGTGGAAATCAAAATCAAGAAAGCTATCCCATTTACAATAGTCACCAAAAAATAAAATTAAATTAAATACCTAGGAATCAATTTAACTGAAGAGGTGAAAGAAGATCTCTAGAACAAGAACTATAAATCCTGTTGAAAGAAATTAAAGAGGACACAAAAAGATGGAAAGACATTTTGTGCTCTTGGACTAGAAGAATTAACATTGTGAAAATGTTCATACTACCCAAAGTGATCTACAGATTCAGTGCAAACCCCATCAAAATACCAAAGAAATTCTTCACAGAAACAGAAAAAAAAAAAAATCCTAACATCCATACATAATAACAAAAGACCCTGAATAGCTAAAGCGATCCTGAGCAAAAAAATAATAATAAAGCTAGAAGCACAACACCACCCCACTTCAAATTATACTACAAAGCTATTGTAACCTAAACAGCATGGTACTGGCATAGAGACACACAGACCAATGGAACAAAACAAATAACCCAGAAATCAGCCCACATACTTAGAGCCAACTGATCTTTTCACCAAGAACATACACTGGGGAAAAGACTGCCTCTTCAATAAACAGTGCTGGGAAAACTGCACATCCATATGTAGAAGAATGAAGCTAGACCTATATCTCTTGCAATATACCAAAATCAACTCAAAATGGATTAAAGACTTAAATATAAGACCTGGACCTATAAAACTGCTAGAAGAAAATATAGGGGAAACACTTCAGGAAGTAGGACTGGGCAAAGACTTTATGAATATAACCCCAAAAGCACAGGCAAGAAAAGGAAAAATAAACAAATGGGATTATATCAAACTAAAAAGCTCCTGCACCGAAAAAGAAATAATTAACAGAGCAAAAAGACAACCTACAGAATGGGAGAAAATATTTGCAAACTATGCATCCAAAAAGTATTAATATCTATAACATACAAGGAACTGAAACAACTTAAAAGCAAAACAAAATAAAATAAAAAAATAATCTGCTTAAAAAATGACCAAAGGAGCTGAATTGGCATTTCTCAAAGGAAGATATACAAATGGCCAACAGGTACATGAAAAAATGTTCAACAGCACTCAGCATCAGGAAAATGAAAATCAAAACTACATGAGATATTATCTCACCCCAGTATTATCAGAAAGACAGAGAATAACAAATACTGTTGAGGATTCAGAGAAAGGGGAACTTTGCTACACTGTTAGTGGGACCGTAAATTGGTGCAGTCATTACGGAAAATGGCACGTAGGTTCCTTGAACAACTACAAGTAGAATTAGCATATGATCTGGCAATCTCATTTCTGCATATATACTCAAAAAAAATGGAAATCATCATGTAGAAAGGGCACCTGCATTCCCATATTTACCGCATCTCTATTTACGACAGCCAAGAGTTGGAAGCAACCTAAATATCCATCATTGGATGATTGGACAAGGAAAATGTGCTATATTTACACAGTGGATTACTACTCTGCCATAAAAAAGAATGGAATACTACCATTCACAGCAAGATGGATGAACTTATAGAAAATTATGATGAGTGAAATAAGCCAGACATGAAAAGAGAAATACTGTATGTCCTCACTCATAAGTAGGAGCTAAATAAATAAATAAATAAATAAAAGATACAACAATCACAGTGAGTCATTGGACCTACCAAACCAGAGAATAGAAATCAGAGGTGGGAAAGCGGTAGTGGGAAGGGACCATAAAGGAGGAATTGATAAAGGGCCACAAAAAATGATTATAATGTGTAAGGTTGAATATACTAATTATCTTTATTTGAGCATCACATATTGCACACAGATATTGATGTTCAACACAGATATGTACAATCAATTGTGTTTCAATAAATGAATAAATGATTTGCCAGACGAACTGCCATTTTCAAAGGTAGATGATGGTCCAAGCAGAGCACTCATGACCTAGACACTCTACTCAAGAATCTTGCTCAAAGTATATCTTCCAATCTACTGTTTAGAAGGTAGTGAGTATTCACATTACTTTTAGAAAATGAAATAAAGTCAAAGAAAATTAATAATGGTAATCACCTATTCTAGTGATGATTTCTATTTTTCAAAGTAAAAGAAATGTAAATGAGGAGACTGGAAATGGGGGGGTGGGGAAAAATCTATTTATAATACAACACAGACAGGCCATTCCTTAAACCTGGCAACTGAAAAATTATTTATGTAGTACCTTTACTCTTCTGTTTATATCAGAAGAGCGGGCGAGTACATCTTCTCACCCATACCCACATACAGTCTAGAAGGAGATACAAATCAGTAATTTTAGAATAAAAGAACCTACATAGTCAATCGTGGCTGGAAAATGGTGAGCTCTTTCATCTTTTTCAGCATCCCCTATCCAGTCCTTCTGGGTAGGCCGGACTACCTTTGTTACCCCTCCACACTTGGTAAAGCTATTCCCCTGCCCCTCCCTTAAGCCCCTGAATTCTGTAACTACTGCTCGAAGTCCTCCTTCTCCTCTTCGACTTTGACTTTGGTTGATGATCGTTTTATTCTTTTTACTCCCATCTGGGTATAGCTCTAGAGTACTTCTAATTATTCAATATCCNAACCTGGCAACTGAAAAATTATTTATGTAGTACCTTTACTCTTCTGTTTATATCAGAAGAGTGGGTGAGTACATCTTCTCACCCATACCCACATACAGTCTAGAAGGAGATACAAATCAGTAATTTTAGAAGAAAAGAACCTACATAGTCAATCGTGGTTGGAAAATGGTGAGCTCTTTCATCTTTTTCAGCGTCCCCTATCCAGTCCTTCTGGGTAGGCCGGACTACCTTTGTTACCCCTCCACACTTGGTAAAGCTATTCCCCTGCCCCTCCCTTAAGCCCCTGAATTCTGTAACTACTGCTCCAAGTCCTCCTTCTCCTCTTCGACTTTGACTTTGGTTGATGATCGTTTTATTCTTTTTACTCCCATCTGGGTATAGCTCTAGAGTACTTCTAATTATTCAATATCCATTTTCAATTGTATTATAACAAAGTGGAAGGGCATACATTTTGCCAAACATGTAGCTCAAAATCACTCTGTAATTTTAAAAAAAAGAAAAAGAAAAGCTTTATAAGACATGATAGAGGTTGATAAAAATGAATTCTGCTATGAAAGCACGTTCAATATGACCACAATCAGAATCCTGATGGGAGATCTCAAGAGGGGACTTCAAAAAAGACAGAATCTCAAGCCCATGATGATGTCTTAAGGCCATCTCTAATTTTGATCCTGGAGACACAGTTCTGTGTCCAACCCTCAGTCCTGCAGCTATGCAAGAAGAATCAGGACAAAGGCTGTCTCTTGTGAATCCATCTTCTTTTCTCCACCCCTGTCACCTCCTCCTTGGTTTAGCCCATTCCCATTTCTTGTCAAAACATAGGTGATTGAGTTTCATGCTTCTAGTTTTGCCTACTGATTTCATCTGATCACTTCTCCACTTGACTTCTGACTCTGGTTTTTGCCATTATGTTCTGTTCTTGCTTGTTCGGACACAGGAATAATAATTGTTCTCTTGCTATTCTCTCTTGCCTCTCCCTCAAATCTTAGCTTGGACCTCCCACACTGGTCCTGCTAATTCCTGCCCCTCTGGGATGGAACTCTTCTCCAAATCAATCATTGAACACCCCTGCTTGAGCTGACCCTCTGGCCAATCTACCTGTTTCTCCTATTCCCAGAGAAGATTGTGTCCAGTCATTTTCATATTCAGGATAAAACCAAATTCCATAGCATAGTACATATAGTGGAGCATCTGCTTTCCAGCATCTGTTTCTGTTTTCCCAGCATTCACCCAGACCTTTTCCAGTAACAATACCCTGACATTCCTTGTAATTTTATAACACTACCACTGGATACTGCCTTGGTCAGACCCTCAATCATGGTACACCCATTTTTGCTAAGGGGTAGAAAGGTGACACAAACTTGCCAATCAGATGCCCTCTCCCAAGGATATAATTCCTAAGCAGAATAACACGAGTGTATTAGTCAGGGTTCTCCAGAGAGACAGAATAAATAGGATATGTTATGAGTATGACAGGGATTTATTAGGGGAATTAGCTCACATGGCTATGAAGAAAAGTCCCATGATCGGCCGTCTATAAACTGGATGCCAGTAGGGTGGCTCAGTCCAAGTCCAAAGGCCTCAGAACCAGGGAAGCCAATGGTGTCCTTGATGTAAGTTCTGGAACCCAAAAGCTGAAGAGGCTCAAGCTCTGATGTCCATGGACAGGAGAGAAGAGTGTATCCCAGCTCCAGCGGATCGAGAGAGAGCGAGCTTCACCTCTTTCCTCTGTCTTTTGTTCTCTTCGGACCCCCAGTGGATTGGATGGTTTCCACCCACACTGAGGGTGGGTCTTTCACACCCAGGCCACTCAGACTCTCATACTAATCACTGCTGGAAACATCCTTATGGATGCACCTGAAAAGATTGCTTTACCAGGTTTCTCAGCATTCCTTCATCTAACCAAGTTGACAGCTAGAATTAACCTTCACAACAAGACTGCAGTAAGTTTAGGCTGAGGAATTCTAATGGCATTCTAATGGCATAACCCTATTGAGACTGTTCATTACACCCTGACACCTTGATCCACATAGAATCCTGACCCCTGTCTCTTCCTAAGATGGCTCCTCAAATTTTCCTTCAAGTCTGGAGTCTGTGAGCACCCACTTAGTTTTCCAATAAATTCCCTTTTTGTATGTTAGCAAACTTGGTTTCTTTTGCTTGAAACCAAAGAATTCTATCTGTGGTCTAAAGTCACATCACCATGACTTGAACCTATCTACCTCTGTATGTTTCTCTCACATAACACACACATTTGCAGAACCTTTGATACATCCTTCAATGCCTGTTCCTGATTACCACATCACCACCATGCTGTCCTGCCCTGTATTTATAAATGCCACATCCTCTGCCTGGAAAGTTTTTTCTTTCATTTTCAACGCTAGAATTACAGGTATGTCTTATCCTTGCTCTGTGCCCCTTATTTGAACTCAACCTACCATATTATAATCTTTGTGGACTACTTTCTTTCCTTTAAGTGAATAAATGGCACCTTTCATTGTCATATTTCCAGCACAGTGCCTGACATATAATAGGCACCTAAATTCTTGTTGAGTAATTAGCAAGGAACAAAAACTCTGAGACATAACGAGTAGCACACACTGTTGGTATCCTATTAAAACCCCCTTGACAGTCTGGTGCACTCTTTACCCACTGTAAGTGTTGACTGCCAATGGATGCAGACTGTCCCCTTCTCAGGACAATTGCCCTCTACTATAACCAATGACTGAACTATAGGAGTACAAAAGGCCAGGCCCTCCTCCATGTAGAACCAACTCTTTGGTACAATTCACAGATACCCACAGAATCATGCTGGATCTGGACTATAACTGAGACCACATCCTTCCTCAACTCCTTCCCTGCCTTGTCCTGCTTCCCACTCTCCCCTTCTCCTGAGACCTCTCCCTCAATAAATTATGTGTACACAAAATCCCTTCTCAGATTCTGCTTATGAAAAAACAAACTCTGATGATGACACTGAGACATTTTTAACATATTTCCTGCCACAAATTGAAACTGTTGTAATGAATTCAGAAGACTGCATCAAAAAAAATTTCCAGGGCAAATTATAGTACTTTAGATAATAGAGTGGAACAAACCAAAAAGTTGTTGTGCTATCTAAAAGAAGCCTTTGAAATCATAGGAGAAAAAAAAGACTCGAACAGAAGGAAGAAGCCACAAAGGGCAACCTTTCAATTGTTTTGGACATATCTTGCCTTTGAAAAAAAACTTCTTCCATCGGGTATTAAATCAGAGTAATAATAGGAATTAAAAATGGCCACTCAGGCTGGATAGTTAGTTCAGTTGGTTACAGCACAGTGTGCTATAACACCAAGGTCAAGGGTTCAGATTCCTGTACTGGCCAGATGCCAGGGGGGAAAAAATGGCCATTCAGTTCATCAGTGCTATTTAAATTGACACAGAATGTAAAGGCTATTGTTTCCCTAGTGATTAAAATGAAAGAAAATTCATTTTAAAAATCTAATCTCAGGGCCGACCCCATGGCTCACTGGGGAGAGTGTTGCGCTGGGAGCGCCGAGGCCGCAGGTTCGGATCCTATATAGGGATGTCCAGTGCGCTCACTGGCTGAGCGAAGTGCAGACGACACCAAGCCAAGGGTTGCGATCCCCTTACCGGTCAAAAAAAAAAAAAATCTAATCTCATAGCCAAAGTGTGAATTATTTTATTGAATATATCATATAAAAGAATTTTTATATAAAAATAGTATATACCAATAGTTTCTAATGATATTCTGCAAAGGTATATTTAAAACTCTACCTCCAAACAAAATTTGACTAGGATGAATAAAGGCATCAAGGAAATAACTTCAAATATTACTGCCAACGTTAAGTTATTCCTTATACTTAATATGATTTTTACTCCAAGCATATTCTGAGGATAAACACTGCAAAAGTCCACATAACCATGACAATCACTGAGGTGATAATGATGACATCGCACAATATAAGCCTTTGTTAGCTATCGCCTGCATGGGAAGGTACTTTTTTTTTTTAGTTTAGAATTATTATTTTATTTACTTTTATTAGCATATTCATGATTGCAAATCGTAATAATTCTTTATGCCCTTACCTAACCAATCACTCCCCAGACTGCCCCCCATCTCTAGTATCCTTAGGTTTGCTCTCTCCTTCAGAAAGTTCAATGTATTATTGGGGTCTTTATTTTCTTTTTCTTTCTTTTTTTCTTTCTTTTCCTTCTTTTTTCTCTTTCTCTTTCTCTTTTTCTTCTTTTCTTTCTTTCTCCTTCCTTCCTTCCCCCTTTCTTTCTTTCTTTCTTAGCACCCAGTTACAAGTAAGAACATGCAGTATTTCTCTTTCCGTGTCTGGCTCATTTCATTTAACGTAATTTTCTCCAGGTTCATCCATGTTGCTATAAATGGCAGAATTTCATTCCTTTTTATGATTGAGTAGTATTCTATTGTGTATATATACCACATTTTCCTTATCCAGTAATCTGTCAATGGACATTTAGATTGGTTCCATATTTTGCCTATTGTAAATAGAGCTGCAGTAAACACAGGAGTGCAGGTATCCCTTCAACATGGTGATATCCATTCCTTTAGATATATACCCAGTAGTGTGACTGCTGGATCATATGGTAGTTCTATCTGTAGTTGTTTGAGGAAAATCCATACTGTTTTCCATAATGGCTGTACTAATTGACAGTCCCACCAACAATGTAAAAGAGTCCCCCTTTCCCCACATATGCACCAGCATTTGTTATTCTCAGTCTTTTTAATAATGGCCAGTCCAAATGGGGTGAGATGATATCTCAATGTGGTTTTGATTTTCATTTACCTGATGACTAGCAATCTTCCTATGAAAACTGTCTTTTCAGCTCCTTTGCCCATTTATAAATTATATTATTTGGTTTTTTACAGTGAGATTGTTTGAGTTCCTCATATATTCTGGATATGAATCCCCTGTCAGATGTATAGTTTGCAAATATATTCTCCCATTCCATTAGTTGTCTTTCCACTCTGTTGATTACTACTTTTGCTGTGCAGAGCTTTTCAGTTTGATATAATTCCATTTGTTTATTTTTTCTTTTGTTGTTTGTGCTTCTGGGGTCTTATTCATGAAGTCTTTGCACAGCCCTACTTCCTGAAGTGTTTCCCCTATGTTTTCTTTTAGTAATTTTATGATTTTGAGTCATATTTAAGTCCTTAAATCAATTTTGAGTTGATTTTGGTATATGGTGAGAGATACAGGTCCAGTTTCATTCTTCTGCATACAGATGTCCAATTTTCCCAGCACCATTTATTGAAGAGGCAGTCTTTTCCCCAATGTATGTTCTTGGTGCTTTCATCAAAGATCAGCTGGCTATAAGTATGTGAGTGGATTCCAGGGTTCTCTATTCTGTTCCATTGTTCTGAGTGTCTGTTTTTATGCCAGTAACATGCTGTTTGAGTTACGATAGCTTTGTAAGATAATTTGAAGT
>NW_007727985.1:63443-71367 GCF_000696425.1 Galeopterus variegatus | reverse complement strand
CTGTTTTTATGCCAGTAACATGCTGTTTGAGTTACGATAGCTTTGTAAGATAATTTGAAGTGATATAGTGTTATGCCTCTGGCTTTATTTTTTTGTTTTGCTAAGGATTGCTTTGGCTATTCATCATCATTTGTTCCTCCATATCAATGTTAGGATTGCTTTTTCTATTTCTATGAAGAATGTTGTTGATAGTTTGATGGGGATTGCATTGAATTTGTAGATTACTTTGGGTAGTATGAACATTTCCTCAATGTTAATTCATCCATCCAAGAGCATGATATGTCTTTCCACTTTTTTGGGTCCTCTTTAATTTTTTTCAGCAGTACTTTGTTGTTCTCATTACAGAGATCTTTCACCACCTTGGTCAAATTGTTTCCTAGGTTTTTTTTGGTTTGGGGTTTTTTTTTGGATGACTATTGTAAATGAGATTGCTTTCTTGATTTCTTTTTCTGCTAGCTCATTATTGAAGTGTAAATATGCTACATATTTTGGGGTGTTTATTTTGTATCCTTCAATGTTATGGAAATTATCAACCAGCTCTAAGAGTTTGTGGTAGAGTCTTTAGGTTTTTCTATATATAAGATTATGTCATCTGCAAACAGGGACACTTTGACTTCATCTTTTCCATTCTGGATGCTCTTTATTTCTTTCTCTTTCCTGATTGCTCTGGCTAGTATTCCAATACTATATTAAATAGGAGTGGTGAGAGTGGCATCCTTGTCTTGTTCCTGTTTGTTGTTTATAGCTTTTATTGTGTTGAGATAACTTACTTCTACACCTAATTTTCTAAGAGTCTTTATCATGAAGGAACATTTAATTGTTTTGAATGCTTTTTCTGCATCTATTGAGATAATCATATGGTTTTTTTCTCTTCATTTTGTTGATGTGATGTTTCACATTTATTGAATCATTCTTGTATCCCTGGGATGAATCCCACTTGGTCAAGGTATATCATTTTTTTGAATTTTTTTGATGTGTTGCTGTATTCTGATTGCTGACATTTTTGAAAATTTTTACATCTATGTTCATCAAGGATATTGGCCTGTAATTTTCTTTTTTGTTGTATCTTTGTCTGGTTTTGGTATCAGGGTGATGATGCTGGCCTCATGAATAAATTTGGGAGAATGGCTTCTGTTTTAATTTTTTTTAAATAGTTTGAAGAAAAGAAAATTTGTATTAATTCCTCTTCAAAGGTTTGATAGAATTCAGCATAAGGCTTTCCAATCTTGGGCTTTTTTCTTGGAAGATCACTGTTTAATGTTTCAATCCCATTGCTTGTTATTGGTCTGTTTGGATTTTCTGTTCTTTTTTAGTAGTTTTTATGTGTCCAGAAATTTATCCATTGCCTTCAGGTTTTCATATCTGTTGGCATACAGTTGTTTATAATATTCTCTAATGATTTTTTTGTATTTTTGTGGTATCAGTTGTAATTTCTCCATTTTCATTTCATTTTTTTTTTTTGTCTTTTGTCTTTTTTCCGTGTCCGGCAACGGATCGCAACCCTCAGTGTTGCCCCCATACCGGACCGGGGACCGGCAACGGGATCGCAACCCTTGGTGCTGCTCCCGCGCCTCGCTCAGCCAGTGAGCGGGAACCGGTCTGTATGTGGGATCCGAACCCTCGGGCGGGAGCGCCGCCGCGCTTCCCAAGCGGCACACTATCCAGTGCGCCACCAGGCCGGCCCTCCATTTTCATTTCTGATTTTTGTCATTTGGGTCTTCTTTCTCTTTCTCTTTTGCTGTTGTTGTTGTGGTGGTGGTGGTTGTGGTTTTTGTTGCTGTTGCTGTTAAACTAGCTAGTGGTTTGTCTATTTTATTTACTTCTCAAAAAAAACCAACTTTTTGTTTCATTGATATTTTGTATTGTTTTTGTGGGTCCCTATTTTATTTAGTTCTGCTCTTAGTTATTTCTTTCTGTCCACTATTTTCAGGATTGGATTGTTGTTGATTTTTGCGTTCTTTAAGGTATAGTGCTAGGTCGTTTATTTGAAATTTTTCTATTCTTTAGATGTAAGCTTTTATTGCAATAAACTTCCTTCTTAGTACTGCTTTTCCAGTATCCTACATGTTTTGGTATGATGTGTTTTTATCTTCATTAGTTTAAGAAATTGTTTGATTTCCTGTTTAATTTCTTCTTCGACCCATAGGTCATTCAGGAGCCTGTTTTTTAGTTTCCATGTACTTGTACAGTTTTCACAGTTTCAATTGTTATTGATTTCTAGTTTTAATCCATTGTGGTGAAAAGGTACTTGGAATGAATTCAATTTTTTTTAATTTGCTGAGATTTGATTTGTGACTTAAAATGTGGATTTTAAAATTTGTGACATAAAATCTTCTGGAGAATATTCCATGTGCTGATAAGAATAATGTATGCTCTGTAGTTGCTGGAGGAAATGTGCTGTAGATATCTGCCAGGTCCAACTGATCTAAATTGAAGTTTAAATCCTGTGTTTCTCAGTTGCCTTGTTGCCTGGACGATCTGTCCAATGCTTAAAGAGGAATGTTCAGAAAACCCACTATTATTGTATTAGTGTCTATCTCTTTCTTTAGGTATAAGAGTGTTTGCTTTATATACCTGACTGCTTCAGTGTTGGGTGCATACATATTTATGATTGTTATGTCTTCTTACTGGATAGATCCCTTTATCATTATGTAGTGGCCTTCTTTGTCTCTTCTTGTGTTTTTGTATTCAAAGTCTATTTCACCCAATATAAGAATAGCTACTCCTGCTCTTTTTTGGTTTCCATTTGCATGGTCTATATTTTTTCATCCCCTCTTTTTTAGTCTGTGTGTGTCTTTACAGGCGAGGTGAGTCTCTTGAAGACAGCTTATTGTTGCATCTAGCTTTTTAGTTCAATCAGTCTGTGTCTTTTTAAAGGGGAGTTTAATCCATTTACATTTAATGTTGTTATTGACAGGTATTGTTTTACTCCTGTTATTTTATTGCTTTTTGTTTAGATGTTTTAAATATCTTTTGTTCCTTTCTTCCCCTTTTATTTTTTGTCTTCAATGTTAGTTGGATTTTTGTGGTGACATGATTTAGCTTTTTACTCTTTCTCATTTGCATTTTGGTTTTAAAGGTGGGTTTTCCTCTTTCTTGTATATCCACAATAATGATTATCATTTTTCAGATTTAAGATGCAGGACTCCTTGAGAATTTCTTTCAGGGCCGGTTGTGTGGCATGAACTCCCACAATTTTTGTTTACCTGAGAAATACCGTATTTCTGCCTCATTTCTGAAGGATAGCCTTGCTGGGTGTAGAATTCTGGCTGGAAATTTTTTTCTTTCAGTATTTGAATAAAACATCCCATTTTCTTCCGGCCTTAGGGTTTCTGTTGAGAAGTCTGCTCTTAGTCTGTTGGGGGTTCCCTTATATGTGACTTGATGCTTTTCTCTTGCTGCTTTTAGAATTCTCTCTTTGTCTTTGAGCTTTGCCTGTTTGACTACAATGTTTCTTGGAGAGGGTATTTTTGGATTGAGTCTATTTGGGGATCTTTTGGCCTCCTGAATCTGAGGGTCTGTGTCTCTCCCCATACCTGGGAAATTTTCTGTTATTATTTCCTTGAATAGGTTTCCAACACTTTTTCCTTTCTCTTACCCCTCTGGATTAGCCATGATTTGAATAATTCTGTGCTTGAGGTTGTTTGCTACTTCTCTTAGACATTCTTCATTATTTTTAATACTTTTTTTCTTTTTTTTTTTTTGTTTGTTTTTTTGGTCTGCCTAGGTTATTTCAAAAAGACCATCTTCACGATCTGAAATTCTTCCTTCTAGTTGCTCTAGCCTGCTGCTCAAGCTCTCTGTTGTGTTTTTTATTCCATTGAGTAAATCCTTCAGTTCTAGGAGTTCTATTACATTCTTTTTTAAGGTATTAATCTTTGTAAATTTCCTCCTTCATATCCTGGATATCTTTTTCATGTTTCGATGTGTTCTCTTGTTGAGTCTTTTCTTATCTCTTTGGGTTTTCTTAATATTGTTGCTCAGAATTTTTCAGACACTACAAGTGCTTCCTGCTCTATGGCGTCTGGTACTTGAGAATTACTGTATTCCTTTGGTAGTGTCATATCCTATTGTTTATTTGTAGTTCTAGTATCTTTTCATTGATGTCTGGTGATCTGGTAGAGCACTTGTTTCTTCTGTTATTCTAGATGTGGCTATGAGGTGAAAGATTTCCTCCTCTATTTGCAGGCTCCGCTGGTGACTCTTCTTGTACCAGTGCAGTCAACTGTGTGGCAGGCTGTCTGCAGGGTGGCCCTGGCTGCTACTATGGTGGTGAGCCATCCTTGTAATGGTATTAGGTGTGGTAGTGGCTGTAGTCAACCACATACACAGAAACAGTGTTTGTGGCACTCAAATTGGACACTCACCTTGAATCCTGTTCAAGCAGTGGGAGAGCATTCTGGGGCTTCAGGCTGGGGCCTTAGTGGCACTCAGGACACTGCTCACCTTGGCTCCTGCTCAGGTGGTGGGAAGGTATATTTTCACCCTTCCGTATAATAATGGCAGGTGCGTCAGACTTGAAGTCCTGAAGACCAGGGTCCAAGTGTTGGAGCTGTCGATATTTGATGTTGAATAGTATACCACTCCAATACTCTATATTTGTTTCCCTATTGTTAATAATTTATTTATTATTTATACATAATTTCTTTCTAAAAGTGTTAAAGTTAGGCAAATACCCTCAAGACCAAATTTAGAAATTTTAGGGATGAATGCACAGATCCAGGAAACCTTATGGCTAGACAGAGAAAACTGGAAGCAACTGCCAGGGGAAATATAGGACATTTGCTTTCTTTTAACCATGGAAATGAGTGTAGCCAAAAAGGCATTTTTGAAATTTGATCAAGTACAGTTAAAAGATTTTGGTAAAGGCAATACTTCACTTCTGGTTGCCCTGGAAATGAGGCTCCAAACTTTTTAAATTATATTACAGTGTAAATAACACATATGAAGTACTTTGTTATTACAAGTGGAGCTTTACTGTTAAAAGATTTTGGTAAAGGCAATACTTCACTTCTGGTTGCCCTGGAAATGAGGCTCCAAACTTTTAAAATTATATTACAGTGTAAATAACACATATGAAGTACTTTGTTATTACAAGTGGAGCTTTACCTTGGGGGAAGGCTGGATAAGAGTTTGGGAGGAGGTTGTACTGCAGAATAAAGAGAAGACTTTCATTACATATAAAAGGTTTAATCTGAGTCTATGTGCTACAAAGTTTCTGGTTCTGATAAACCTGTTGTTTAGACAATGCCAGAGTAATGAAAATTGCTGTACAATCATATCCTGTTCTGGTTGTTTCATCCTGCACCCTTACTGTCTATCAGTCTGGAAGGGTGAGACTACCTAGAGAAGGAAGCATAAGAACTAGGGGTCAACATGGTATGGTCTGTAACAAAGACCTAGGAGATTAGAAAGGAAAAACAAACTAATTTAACCTAGGAATTAGGAAAGGCTTTGCAGATTAAAGACACTTGAGCTAGACTCAGAGACGACTGGGTTTTTCTCAGGCGTTAAATAGACAGAGGAATTTTCTGGGCAGAGAGTACAAGCATGCCTTCTTCAGGGACAATTTTATCGTGCCTTATCCTGATCAAATATCCTGGTATTATATCAAAGTATTACAGAAAGTGATAGAAGTCACAGTACTGAAGAAGATGATGATGATATCCTGATTATCTTCAGAGCATATGCATGTCTGCCTGTGTGTGGAAGCACCATGAAGTGTTACAAATGGGAGTTCTGGGATTCTTAGAGGAAACATTAAAGAACCCTAAACATAATAATGCACTCTCAACCTCAGGTAGAAGCAAAAACCTACTTGACATAAAATTTTATGTAAAAGGTTAATTTCATCTAGCCTTATAGTAGATGGAGGTCAGGAATAATTACAACCTAGAATTTATGCTCAGGCAAGAATTTGATATAAACTGTGCCAACATGGCTGTCCCCTTCTTTAAATGGATAGGCTTGCCTGAGAGAAAACACAGCAGTACTTGTAGTAGTACTATGTCCACTATGTAAGATGTGCAGAACAGGCTTTGGGATTGGGGGAGGCATGGGTAGCTTGCTTGGATTTAAGACAGAGCAGGTGGGGAGGAATGAGAGGAATGGAATGATGTCTGTGAACTTTCAGTTCTCAGGATGAAGTGTGTTTGTACATGTTGGGGGTAAAGGTGATGTAGTGGGAACAGAAAAAGGATCCCACTCTCTCCTTTAGTGTTGGTATGAGTTGTACAAATCAGTGCTCCAGGCCAGTTCTCTAATGAGCTGGGAATATCCACTTGCTATTCAAAAGGAAGCTGGCAGATTCTTTACCTTTGCTCTTCGAAATGTTGAAGTTGTCTGTTTCACAGTACTTGAGGATGAAATAACAAAAGCAATGAATTTGGAGTTCCCCAGTGCTGGATCAGAAATATGAATTGTGGTCCCATATTTAATGCTTACTAATTATGCAACTTTGTGTAAGTTACTTAACCTCTCTGGTCTTCACTTTCCTCCACTGAAAAATGGGGATGAATATACTTTAATTTCCACAGTTGATGCAAGGATTACAGGGTAGAATGCCTAGTAAAGACATTTAAAATAGCTAGTTTCTATCTGGTTTCAATCTATTTTCCTTCATATATAAAGCTGGTGCAGTTTATCTATGAATGAAGAATATATGAAGCTTAAATTTCAGTATGACTGGAAAGAGAAAAATCAGTCTCAAAAAACAAAGTGATTACTGAACAACTATGCTCTTGGTGCTTTATTTGGAACTACAAGAATATTACATTAATGCTCTGGCTGATAACCAGGTTAATCTTTTCCTCAAAGATCAGTGTTACTTCATGTTTACTGAGGACCCACAGAAAATCCAGTAATATCAGAGCATGCACAAGTCTCCACATAAGAAAAATGGAAGAGTAATTTATCTGTTAAAAATGTGATGCCCCTGGAGATCCAGACCTTAGCTGCCATCATATGCACCTGCTTTGGAGAACAGGACACCTCTGCCAACTTTATATACCTATATCTTGCTTTAAAAGTTGCTTTAAAAGGAGTACAGAAGAAGGATACAACTTCTTGGATTAAGACTTTTGCTCTGTGTTGACCCATCCATGGACTCACTGTAGATCTTTGTGCCAGGTTCCAAACCCATTCACAACTTGTAGTCTGCACTCTATGGTGTCATGCTTTCCTCCCCTGTAGAGTGGGCCATCTACATATTGACACCTCATCCAAACATTCTTCATGACACATCCTCTTCTGATCTACTACTAGATAAAGTTTTCTGAACATCACCCCTAGTACGTGCTCTTAGATTTTGAAGTTTGCTTATAAGTCTTCTCATTCAATCTAACATACTTGGCTCTGACCTCACCTCAGCCCGAGAGGCAAAATAACACAATGATTAAGAGGCTCCCTGGGCCAGGCTACCTGCATTCAAATCCTGGCTCTGTCATTCTTCTGTGTTATCTTGAGAACACTTCTCAACCTCTCTCTCTGCTTCAGTTTCCCCAGCTCCAAAATGAGGATCATATCAGTATCTCAAAGAACTGTAAACCATTAATGAGTTGGTACCTATAAAGCCCTTAGAAAGGGGCCTGTACATAGCAATACTCAGTAAATGTCAATGATAATTATCTTTAAATGTTCTAGTAAGGACACACTGCCTAATTTGGCTCCTCCATAAGATCTGTAGCCAGTAGAATATCTAGGTGCTCTGGCCTGTCCAGCACATGCCATCGTGGAAGTGACCATCACATCCTTCATAAGACACACTATATGGAATGTGCACAGAGCTTCTGTAAACTTACAAATGCTTGCGATCTAGGTGCTCTGGCCTGTCCAGCACATGCCATCGTGGAAGTGACCATCACGTCCTTCATAAGACACACTATATGGAATGTGCACAGAGCTTCTGTAAACTTACAAATGCTTG
>NW_007727985.1:61596-62808 GCF_000696425.1 Galeopterus variegatus | reverse complement strand
TCCTTCATAAGACACACTATATGGAATGTGCACAGAGCTTCTGTAAACTTACAAATGCTTGCTAACTTTCCCAACACCTAGACTAAGGAAAAAAGATATGTAATTTATTGTCAGGTGCCAAATGACACAACATATGTTGTCACTTTCTATCAAACATTGTTCAAAACAGCCTTGGTTTCCCATGAAAGCAGTGAATTGGGATGAGCTACCCACCAAAGAATCAAGTTCTTCACTACTCTTGAGTTAGCAGTTTGTCTGTTACATCTATAGTTTTCCCAATGTCAGAAATCTCCAGGGGGACTCTTAGCCAAAGTGAATAACTGAGCTATGTTTTCCTTACAGGTAATGCCAGGATATGTATTATGAAGCTTAATGTGAATTCATGAAGAAAGGAGAATAATAGCATATACTGTATATATGGAATAATGGGGTCTAGCCAAAACATTAAAAAAAAGTGCTTTCCTAACATAGTTTAGGCACAAGTTTTCAATCAAATTAGCCTTTTACATAGTGTTAATAGTAAACTTGCAAATGAAAAAGCAAAGGACTGGAGAAAAACAGCTAAATGGTCAGCTAAAAAGACATAAAGGAAAGGAACTATTAAGATACCAGTTAATTTCACTTTATCTCAAACTGAATATGTATAAATATGGAAGATTAGTATTACACCTTATGCAAAAGAACATAAAAGCTGACAAATTTTATTCAATAGATTCAACATACAGTTTATGGTCTGTATATAGAATTCAGTTAGCACAGTGAAACCAAAAGCTGACCATTCAAGACATTAAACTAAAGAGGAGTCCTCAAGCATATCACCAAAGATGGCCCACTGATGAGCCAAACATACCATAAATATGTATGAAGACTAATGTACTTTATTTGGGGTCATAAACAGTTTCTTCAGTTTAGGAAGGGATTATATTGTTACAAAGTAATTAGTGAAAAAAGAGATGGGAAGAGGCTACTTTTACTTGATGGTATATATTTCATTTGATAAATTGATAAAAATAATTTAGAATTATGAACAAAAGTCCTTCTGAAAGAAAGGCTCTGAATATTAAAGATGTGATTATAATGAAAACTGTATGAGCTCAGGTCTCTTGAATTAAAAAAAAATTTACATTGATTTTATATGCTTGCAATAGAAAAGATATATGATTTAGTTTCTCTACTTAGGAATTATATAAATTTAAAATTGGTAGTACATGA
>NW_007727985.1:57943-60555 GCF_000696425.1 Galeopterus variegatus | reverse complement strand
ATATATGTGTGTGTAATTTGATAAATGTCTGTTTATCCTTCACACTGTACATGCTCCTGTGTCTGCAATGTGTCAGTATTTACAATCCACTGAATTCTCAGAACTAGCCCATGTTAAGTGATCATAAAGGAAGTTTTCTACCAAAAAAATTACACACCAGTCTGAATCAAAATTGCATTGATTTTGTAAAGCACATGAATGTATAGTTCTTATGACAACTGTACATTTCTTTTTGGCACATGTACAATGACCATTAAGCTAGTTGATATTTTCTTTTATGTATTTCTCAGAAAGATTATGCTAGTTAATATGCATCACATATCTATTAACATACTAAGCTCTGGGCTGACCCCGTGGCGCACTCGGGAGAGTGGGGGGCTGGGAGCCCAGCGATGCTCCCGCCGCGGGTTCAGATCCTATATAGGACTGGCCAGTGCGCTCACTGGCTGAGCACAGTGCGGGCGACACCACACCAAGGGTTGCAATCCCCTTACCGGTCACGAAAAAGAAAAAAAAAAAAAAAAAAAAACCATACTAAGCTCTGAAGAAAAATATGCTTTAGCAAATAATTCCTCATTTCAGTTCTTCAAATAGCAAAATAAATTGTTTGAATGGAAAAGAAAACAGAGAATAAATGCAAACCTTGATTCTAGTCCAAATAGAAAATGTTGAGGCCAAATTTGAACCCAAACAGAAATGATGAGGAGTTAAAATCCTCACTATATATATATATATATATTAAATATATATATATCTTTAATATATTAAAGAACTAGAATGCAATACCTATCACTTCATAAACCAGAGGAAGGATAATGCTAGTCCATTAATTATGCATATGGAATAGGAGGGAATTGGGGGAGCAGAAAACAGAAGAGTTAGAAGATTAATGCTTATAAAATAACATTTATAAAACCAGAAAATATATTTATATGAAAAACCAAGTAGTGACATCAATGTAAATGCTTTCATAAAAGCTCCTTTCCATTTCATCTGAATGTTAACTAATTTCCAGTATTTCAGAACTTCTAGAGTACTCAATAGAGTACTGATATTTTCCTCAAAAGGAACACTGTCATGTATGCTTCAGTGAAAATTTCTTTAGCATAAAATTGCTGTCTCAAAACGTCTCAGTTCTTCTGACCTATAATTTGGACTCTCTAAGGGACAACAGGGAATTAAAGGAAGATTATTGAGAAGAGAAAAACATACAAACTTTTTAATTCTGAAAAGAGTGCCTGCTAAAGTGTTTTTCTGCTTTAGAGGAACTCTGATATATAGGGAATTTAGAGAAACAATAGCAAGTTGCAGATATAGGTAAGAAGAAATTAACACTTCATCCCAAGTTCTAAAGGTAAAGAAAATATAAAAGAAGAAAAACTAAATAAGGAGTGAGACAGACTATAAGACTTCCCCTAAGAAAATAAAAGTCAAATCACATTTTTATTACACACCTTAACTGAGTAATACCTACATCCTTAAATGGGAATTCAATTTTAATAAACAATATTTATAGCAGATTTTTTTTAAGTTCACCAATTAACTTGAATATGTCAGAAAGCTTCACAGACAAGAAAGGATGCATCTAAAGGCGAGGATATTTTGGAAATAAAATGCCTAAGAATAAACAGATTTAATACGCCAATTATGTGAAATAGTCAGTAAACAGAAAGTCATCATGGCAGAAGCCCATTTTTTCTGTCTCAAGTACCTGATGCCAGAGTGCTGGCTTCCTTAGGGATTATATTATTTTACTTTCAATTGTGATCAATTTTTTTTAATGTAATATTAAAATGGCCACATCAGAGAAGGTTTGGATAATAATAAGGGAGGTATCTCTAAAATCTTTTGTTTTCTTTTTTCTTGCTATAACAAACTTGGATGGTATTCATTTTATCTTAACAGTTCTTCTTTAAAATAAACATAGAATGATAACACCTGTACTTTTAATTTATAGTATATTATATGATGAAAATTATTTTTAAAAATCTTAGCTTCAAACCATAAAAATTTTTTGTGGGTTTCCCTCTCAAACACTATTCCTTCTAGCATACACAGGTTTAATAGCTATTTTACATTAAATAGATTAGGTAGGTTATAATCACTACTGTGCTAATATTTTGTGTCCTTTTTTTCACTTAACACGACAGATTACATTTTTTAAAAATAATATTTCTCACCCCATTTAACCTTCTTACAATATAACTGCGACTCATGGAGAGGTGGGGTCTATGTCCCCGTCCCTTGAATCTTGGCCAACTTGTGACTGTGGTGGAAGTGATGCTATGACTTCCAGAGTCTAAAAAGGTGATTTAGCTTCCACCTGGTTCTTTTGGAGCACTCACTCGTGGAACTGCCAACATGCCATGAGGAAACTCACGCAGTCCTGAAGTGGCCAACATGGAGAGGAACCAAGGCCTCCAATCTTCAGCTGCAGCTGAGCACCCAGCTGATAGCCAGCACCAACTTTCCAGCCACATCAGAGAGCAACCATAGAAGTGGATGCTGTAGCCCCCAGTTGAGACTATGCATATAAAATAAATAAATTCAAAAATAAATTTAAGAAAACTACATTGTGATGTTAATTCTTTAAATTTCATTTAATAAATTTG
>NW_007727985.1:55433-57142 GCF_000696425.1 Galeopterus variegatus | reverse complement strand
TGTTTGCACTGCAATAAACTATGGAAACGATTTGTTAGACAGGCTTACAGAGGGGCTTATATTACATAAACTTCACAAGAATGAATTTAGAGGAGATGCAAAATAAAAGGGCTGCTTCTGGTCAAGATGGCAGAATAGTTGGTCCCCAATGTCACTCTCTCCCACAAGTCAACCAATTTACAACTATAAAAAAAGCAACAGCAGCCAAGCTGGGGCCACTTGAGCTCAGGGGAAGAGGAGAAGAGACCTACAGAGTTCATGAAGGTGGGAGAAGCCATGATGAGAGAAAGAAAAAATCCCTCCGACCGTTTCAAATCCTGGCTGCTTCCAGGCTGGAGCTCCTGAGCGCACAGAGCAGGAGCTGGCAAAAAGCCACAGCTGTACCTCTTGGATGAAGTTGCTTGAAGGCGGCAGGTGAGAAGAGGGCCTTGGTGGCGCCCAGGACAGCAAGACCACCAATAGGGTTCCTGTGGATCCACATAGGACCAAGGAGTCACAACAACTAAAAAAAAGGAGCCACTCAGAGGCTGGTGAGTCATTGCAAGGGACTGGAGCATGGCCTGTCCCATGGGAAGTGTTTGCAGCACAGGTGGTGGGGGAGATGGGCCCACCGGGGGAACACTGGGGCACAGCAAGGACAGCTGATCTGCCCGCCATTCAGCGTAGGACCACTCAGAGGAGACTGGTCAGGAATATAGAATTGCATGGGGTACAGTTTGATGAAAAGACTCAGGCCCAGGCCAGAGTTTCTACACAACCCAGGTGCACTGGATTTCACTAGACCCAGAAGTACCTATAAAGACAACCATTAAAACCTGAGCTGCACAAAAAGCCTTCCCTAGGGAATCAGCAGCAAGGCAGCAATTTAGCTCAACCATAGAGCTCAAGTACTATTCCTCACAGGAAGTTCCCCCACTTTAGAAGTAAGCATAGGACAACAAATTAGTTCCAGTGCAGAATTTGAGTGGTGGAAACAGCAAATATTCCAACACAGATCTGAAAGAAAAAACAAAGTACCCACAAACAGATACAAAGTTTGGTATTAACTAGTAAAGGTCTCATTTCACTGAAGAACATCTATAACACCTAGAAGGACAGGAAGTCCCCTGGGCTACCAAATCAGAAAGGGGGGAGTGCCAGGGGCCTCAGCCATGCCTCCCAATATCCACAACCAGTCCCAAGGGTGGGGGACTTGGGCCTTGGCCAAACCTCCCCAACAAGCATGTCCACCGCAGTGACAACCACTGAGCTGCTGCAGGAAGCGGCCGCAGGCTCTGCCGAGCAGGGGCGATGCGGGGCTGAGGGCACCCCCCACACCCACAGCCAGCTCAGCAATGACCACTGAGCCACCACAGGAAGCACCTCAGGCTCTCCAAAGCTGGGGTGGTGAGGGGCCAAGGGCCTCAGCCATGCCCCCCCAACATGTGCAACCAGCCCAGTGATGACCACAAAGCTGCAGCAAGAAGGGCCCAAGGTTCCCGAGATGGGGTGGTGGGAGGCGAGGGCTTTTGCCACACCCCCCTGACATGAGCACCCAGCTCAGCAATGACCAAGCCACTGCTGGAAGCCCCCCAGTCTCCCCTGTGGGAATGAGGGGGATGCCACAGGCCTCAATCCTACCCCTCCTCCTTCCTCCTTCTTCCATCCCATTTCCTTCCCCTTTCCCCTCTTCCCCTCCCTCCCACCTGCTCTGCAACAACATCATAGAA
>NW_007727985.1:52591-54663 GCF_000696425.1 Galeopterus variegatus | reverse complement strand
CAAAATAAAAAGACAAATCATGGACAAATTGAGAGTTAACCATTCAAAACGTTGAAGGCTGTGTACTTCGTTTTACACAAGAGATAGCAACTTGTAACAGTTACTACAGAAAAATATTTCATACTTAAAATTTTGCAAGTTACATGCATTAGAAAAAAAGGAAAATTTCAATATCACATTTCAAACACAACTAATTCCACTTTACATTTTTTGTGTGACAACTGTTCAGAGGGTTTTGCTGTCCAACTATAACTTTTACAGATACAATAATTTTGGGTAGCTAATCGTTTCCTCTGACGTTGAACAAATTTGTTTTGTGACAACTGTTCAGAGGGTTTTGCTGTCCAACTATAACTTTTACAGATACAATAATTTTTGGTAGCTAATCGTTTCCTCTGACGTTGAACAAATTTGTTATAATAGCTTTCGACTCCTTCTCCCATATTTACATGTAGCCAGTTTTGTCTTTAACCTTCCTTCTTTTTTGTTTTGCTTGCCTATTTATCTTTGCACTTTCCATTGGCATTTTCAAGAACATCTGTGTACATATTTTCACTCCCCTATGTAAATTCCTCAAAGAGCAGGAACAATATCATATTTATATTTGTAAATCTTACTACTCTTAGCTCAGTGATTTGCACATATTACATTTCAAAAGCATATTTGATGATTTACTATAAGATGAGAGGTTCATTCTTGACCTAAACGATAATCCTTAAGGCTGGTTCTCTGCTGCCAGTCAGCTTTCCCACTGCTATATGCCTACCTGGACTTCTGACCATTGCCAGCAGCCAGGCCCTGATGATGCCACCTTCTGTGTCCTTGCCAAAATGACTGTCGGCATCATAACACTGGGCTTCCCTATAAATAATGCTCACTTATTTAGACTTTCATCAGACTCCCTGAATATCAGTCTTCCTACCAATCACCTACTCTGGAACCATCCTATGACCCCCTCGCCACAGCCCAGAAGACTGTTCCACAAATCCCTATCTGAATCACCCCATTCCAAATCCAAGCATGCCTATCAGAAAGGCATTCTGCATTATGCAACAAATGGTCTTTGCCAGCCTCATATCCTAAATATCTGTTTCATGATCCAGGTAAATATATTCATTATTATATTTATACATTTAAATCTTAATTATAGGAGATTTATGGTATCAAATATAAACAGAAAGTAACTGCTCCTATTTCTCCATTATATTTTATAACAGTTTTTCTGCCTATGTCAGAAAAAAAATGATTTCAGCTTGTCAGAAACAGCTGACTTACATGGACTACATGGTTGATACAGATTTAAAAAACGAACACACAAGCAAACAAGCTACATTTTTAAAAAGATGCTGATTGCTGTGCATTATTTTATATTTTAAAAGTGTCAGTTTGAATTGGATTTAGAAAGCAGTTACAGCTCCAGCCCATAAAAGCTTGTGCGCATATGAATACCTTACTATAAAGACTCTTATTCTTAAAATGTATAACTTCCAATCTAAAAGATTATTCGAGGGACTTGTTTCTTTTTGAAAATTTTCCAGTGTTTCCCATATTTTCACATATCTATTCACAACAAAGTCCAGCTCAAGAACCTAAAAAATCCAACACCAAAGGGATCATTTGATAAGCTGCACACCCTTAACACTGTTAGACGACTATCAAGTCTTTACAAAACATAGCATATGCTGTCTCCTCCCAAAGGGGTGGGAACAAGCAGCACCCAAAATGATAGCCAACCTCTGTCAGCATTTTCTTAAGCTCTATAAGGAATGGCTAGTGGACCAGACCAATCGGGGCCGGGAACTTTGTGCTTACCTAAGGCAACAGGTAACACAGGCCTTTCAGTAGGGGAAGAAAACCCAGATTACAGAGCCTGAGGTCTGTGATCAGATGTATGACACCTTGGCACAACTGCATTCAAACTACTACAAACACAAGTTCCCTCACCCCAGAGACACCAGCTTCAGTGACCTGTCTGTGGAAGAGTACAAGCTGATCCTGTCCACAGATACCCTGAAAGAGTTTAAGAAAATGAATAAATGCATGTGGAAGAAACTACAAAATTTTGCCCCCCA
>NW_007727985.1:48619-52343 GCF_000696425.1 Galeopterus variegatus | reverse complement strand
TTTCAGTAGGGGAAGAAAACCCAGATTACAGAGCCTGAGGTCTGTGATCAGATGTATGACACCTTGGCACAACTGCATTCAAACTACTACAAACACAAGTTCCCTCACCCCAGAGACACCAGCTTCAGTGACCTGTCTGTGGAAGAGTACAAGCTGATCCTGTCCACAGATACCCTGAAAGAGTTTAAGAAAATGAATAAATGCATGTGGAAGAAACTACAAAATTTTGCCCCCCAATGGTCCTGAGGAGAAGCATAAGGCCTGAGCTTGGTCCTTCTCTTGCTCTATACCTAAGTGTGGAGTTTTATATGTTGCCATCATAAATAAAACTGCTCCTGACTTCCTTCAGAAAAAAAAAAAAAAAAAAAGATAACACACAATTGCCTGATCTCTACACATATTACGAATATTACTACAAAAGTGCACACAGACAACTTTTTTAAAAATTACCATATTTATCATTACAAAATATAATCATTTTTTGTGGCTCTTCACTAGTTTCTCGCTAGCCCCCCCCCCCTTCCCCTTCCCCACCTCTGGTGGCCTTGTCCCGTTCTCTCCTTTTGAAAGTTCAACAAATTATTGTGATTGTTGTAGCCGCTTTCTTTATTTGATTTTTTTTTTTTAGTTCCCACTTACAAGTGAAGACATGTGGTATTTCTTTTTCTGTGTCTGACTTGTTTCACAATTTTCTCTAAGTTCATCCGTGTTGCTGCGAATGGCAGAATTGTATTCCTGTTTAATGGCAGAGTAGTATTCAATTGTGTATATATACATGACATTTTCTTCATCCAGCCATGCGTCAATGGACATTTAGGTTGGTTCCAACTCTTAGCTACTGTAAATAGAGCTGCGATAAACATGGGATTGCAGGTATACCTTTGACATCCCTTTGGGTGTACACCCAGCTGTGGGAGGATTGCTGGATCATATAGCAGTTCTATCTGTAGTTGTTTGAGGAACCTCCATACCATTTTTCCATAACAGCTACACTAATTTACAGTCCCACAAAACAGTGTAGGAGGGTTCCCCTTTCTTCGCATCCTCGCCAGCACTTGTTATTCTCTGTGTTTTTGATGATGGCCAGTATAACTGGTGTAAGATGATATTTCATTGCAGTTTTGATTTACATTTCCCTGATGCTTAGTAATATTGAGCATTTTTTCATGTCTGTTGGCAATTTGTTTATCTTCCTTTGAAAAATGCCTATTCAACTCCTAGGACCCTGTGTAATTGGGTTATTTGTTTTTTTCCTGCCAAGTGTTTAAGTTCCTTGTACTCTGGATATTAATCCCATGTCAGATGCATAGTTTGCGAATATTTTCTCCCATCCTGTAGGTTGTCTTTTCACTCTGTCAACTGTTTCTTTTGCTTAGCAGAAGCTTTTTAGTTTGATATAATCCCGTTGGTTTATTTTTTTTTTTCTTTTGTTGGCTGTGCTTTTGGGGTCTTATTCATAAAATCTTTGCTCAGTCCTACTTCCTGAAGTATTTCCCCTATGTTTTCTTTTAGGAATTTTATAGTTCCAGGTCTTATATTTAAGTCTTTAATCCATTTTGAGTTGATTTTGGTATATGGCGAGAGGTGTGGGTCTAGTTTCATTTTCCTACACATGGATATCCAGTTTTCCCAACACCATATCCTGAAGAAGCTTTCTTTTTTCCAGTGTATGTTCTTGGCACCTTTGTCAAAGATCAGTTGGCTATAAGTATGTGGGTTGATTTCTGGGTTCTCTATTCTGTTCCAGTGGTCAATGTGTCTGTTTTTATGCCAGTACCATGATGTTTTGGCTGCTAAGACGAAGTCAAATTTTCACTGTTCACAGATGACACAATCTTATATATAGAAAAACCCATAACCTCTACCCAGGAATTCCTATAGCTGACAAATGAATTCAGTAAAGTTGCAGGATACAAAATCAACACTCAAAAATCAGTAGTATTCTTATACACCAACAACAAAGCAGAAAAAGAAATCAAGAAACCAAGCCCATTTACAGTAGCTACCAAAAGAATAAATACCTAGGAATAAATTTAAGTAAAGAGGAGAAAGATCTCTATGATGAGAACTACAAAATTCTGCTGAAAGAAACTGAAGATGACACCAAAAGATGGTAAGACATTCCTTGTTCATGGATTGGAATAAGTAACGTTGTGAAAATGTCCATACTATCCAAAGTGATCTACAAATTTAATGTAATCCCCAACAAAATACCAATAATATTCTTCACAGAAATAGAAAAAACAATCCTAAAATTCATATGGAACAGCAAAAAACCCCAAATAGCCAAAGCAATCCTGAGCAAATAAATAAATAAAACCGGAGACATATTATTACACTACCTGACTTCAAATTATAATACATAGTTTTTAAAACCACTTTAATTTCTCTCTCATTTAGATAATGATGTCATTCTTTGCAAATTAAATTATCACCACTTCCCCGAGAACTCTAATGAGGGCACAGACCTTCAATTTCCAAATTCCTCCTGAGACAAAAAATAAATACTTGACAGATATATTTGGTTTAATCTTTAAAACCTCTTAGCTATTTGGAAGACTTGTAATCCTAATTGGGAACACATATAGGTTGTTACTGATAATTCAGCTCCTCTGACAAGTATATTGGGTAAAAGTTAATCTCCCAAGAGATTCAAGAGAACCACGAAAGGAACAATCACTGTATTTGAGAAAATGTAGGGCACCAGAACTATTTTGGTTTTTACCAATAATATGTATGTCAGCACCAGAATTCTTTCCATAAATGAGGATAGCCTTCTCTTCTTGAGAGAGTACTTTATTGTTGGTGAAATTTGTTGCATGTACCCTTCTCCTAGCCTGCATCATTCACCCTCAACAATATCAACGATGGCAAGTAGTGCCTTTTTTGACAGTAAGTTTGATTTTTTTTCAAAGGTTAAATGCTATTCTAAAAGTGGAGCTACCAAAAACCAAAGCATGACTAGAACTACCAATTACAAATAATTTCAGTCTTTTTTACAAGTGGTTTGTAATATAATTCTGAAAACAATTCTGAAGTAGGAGTCACTAAAATGGCTTAGTAGAGCAGGAACAGTGGAATAAGTATATAGACCTTCAAGTCAACTCTGTAATATTGCGAACTTATCGATTCTGATAAATCCTTTTTAAAAGTCTCATTGTTTTGCAATCATGCATATTTCTGAAACCAAGAGATCCTTATCTGTAAAATGAGTTAACCTAATTAGCAAGACATCCAGATGTTCTATGATGCTATTATCATCAGAGATAGAATAGGGAAGTTATCCTTGACTTCCATGTCACCAACTCCAATTCTCATTCCACATCTTGCCCAATCTATCAGAAACACTTGGTGGGTTGATCACTCCCTTAGATTCACATATCATTTTCTTCACAGTTTGAAAAACATCCATTAGTTCTCTTCTTTCTTAGTTCTCTTCCTGCTTCCTATGCTTCCTCAGTATCCATTTCTCAACATTCCACACCTGCCTGAGCTCTAGACAGTAGAAGAACCCAGGGCCTGGGTCTCTTTTCTATCTATACTCACTCCTTAGGTGATCCTGACTAATGTCATGCCTTTAATTACTGTCTTTATGCTGATAACTCCCCAAATTATGTCACTGAGCCCAATTCTCTACTCAGCATCTTGTATATTTAATAGCTGTCTCAAACCTCGCATATCCAAATGATACTCTTAATTTCCATACCCACATCTGGTCTTTCTA
>NW_007727985.1:46181-48028 GCF_000696425.1 Galeopterus variegatus | reverse complement strand
TCTCAAACCTCGCATATCCAAATGATACTCTTAATTTCCATACCCACATCTGGTCTTTCTACAAATCACCCCATTTCATTAAATAGCAACTCTACTTTTCCAATTGCTTAGGCCAAAAACCTCAGCACCATCCTCGACTCCTTTTTTTCCTTCTCCCCACATCCATCCTTGAACAAATGCTGCTGTCTTCACCCTTGAAACACACAGAATCCAACCACTTCTCACCACCTCCACCTTGACCACCCTGCTTCAAACCACCGTCATCACTACTCTGTACCACTAAAACACCAGCCTAATCGGTGCTCATGGCTTCCACGCTTGTCTCTCTTCACTCAATGTTTCCACAAAGCAGTCACGATCAATGCTTTCTTTAAATCACTGGACAGATCATTGCAATACTCAAGATCCTCTTGGTTTTCCATTTCCCTCAAAATCAAAGTGAATTTAGTGAGCTGGCCCTCTGCCACTTACCTCACCTTACCTACCACATTCTCACCATACTCTCTTCATTCCCTGCATGTTTAGAGCAGGTTGAGTATGATCCTTTTGACATATGATAATCATGAACAGACATACACATGGTTCACAATTTCATTTTAGGGCATCTCTGCTTACATGTCATTTTATGGCATATACAGCTCTCCCCTAACTACTACACATAAAACAGCACCCTCTGCTCGTACTCTATCCCTGTTACTCTGCTCTGTCTTTCTTCATTGCACGTATAAAAGCATGGCACAAACTACATTCATTGATTTATTTGTTTATTAACCAATTCCCCTCTCCCCCCACACACACACATATCATCAGAATATTGTTTTATTAAGGCAGAAATATTGTTTACTGCTGTATCCCTAGTGTTTAAAATAGTGCCTGGCAAATAGTAAAATGATAAATATTTGTTAAATGAACAAATGAGTATATGGCTCCTATATTATTTCTGTTTTGCAACAGAATTCAACAAAATAACATAAGGAAAAAAGTATTTGGAGGATATATGAATGTGCTAGGCATAACATGAGACAAAGTTATCAAGTTGCAGTTAAGCCTATTTTAATACATTGTTTTTTACTTCTTCATTTCCTCCCAGTGTCCTTCTACTAATTGACTGATTCATTCACTTAGCCCATCAGACCATCCAGAATCGGAGTAGAATTATGAAATATACCCTCCATGCTTTGTTGTTAATGTGTTAAGGAAGGGACCAAGGGAAAACAGAAAATCATCTCTCAAGGCTATTTCTGAATGCCAGAAGCTGAATATTATTTCTTTGTGCATTCTATATATGAGATTAATATTTGCCAAAATAGTAAATATATTATTACAATGGATAAAATACAACCTATTATAAAAATACATAACCAAGCTTAAAATTAAGAAAGGTCCCTAGGATACCTCCATGATATAAATGAAACTCATATTTAGAATGGTGGGCAAAGCTAAAACTAAAATGTCTCATTGGATAATCAGGTCTTAATAGCTGGGAACTAAAATATTAAAAAACCCAGGCAAGGAGGGAAGTCTCTTCCACAAGCCCCAGGTGTATAGGGAAATAAAAACTAAGTTACCTACATAAAGCCATCTCTGAAACTTGGTTTAGAAACATTCACTCCACTGTTGCAGAGAACTGGCAAGAAAGCTGGCCAGGGCCATGGGTGGGAAAGAGTCACCCACAGGAAATTAGAATCCCAGTCTCTGCTACACACATCAGTGTTGGGTCGAAAGTCACATTACATATATGGCATAGGGACTCCAGATGAAAAAAATAACTTAAAAACTGATCTAGAGGGGCCGGCCCAGTGGCGCACTGCTACAGTGCGCCGCTTGGGAGTGCGGTGGCGCTCCTG
>NW_007727985.1:42081-45366 GCF_000696425.1 Galeopterus variegatus | reverse complement strand
GAGGGTTGCGATCCGTTGCCGGGCACGAAAAAAGACAAAAAGGGAAAAAAAAAAAAAAAAATGATCTAGAATCAGGGATATCTCAGAGTCCCTGCAAAATCAAACTTAAAACTATCTTTCAGAATACCCCTACACACAGGACTCCAGTGAAAAATAATATATATTGATGGTGAGAATAGTAAAAAAAAAAAAATTAGAAGCCACACAAAGAAGGAATGTTAACTGCTAATAAACAAAAGAACTTATACACTAAGAAATAAAAACAAAACAATATGAATATTAAAATAAGTATGTTAAAATGTTTTCAAAAAGGGTATATGAATCAAGACTAAGACAGTGTAAAAAGGTGAATTTCAAAAAGAACTAAAAATGAAAAAGTCAATAAAAAATGAGTAGAACTATAAATTAGATTCAGCTAAAAAGATATATGAGAGAGGCATGTAGTACGGAAAGAAAAAAGATGAAATATATAAAAGAGAAATTAAATGATTTGGGTTATAAGAATGAAATGATGCATCATTTGTCTTAATAGGAGTCCCACTAGGTGAGAAAAGAAAGAATTTGTAGAGATAATATTCCCAGAGAATATGGCTGACAATCCACCAAAATTAAAAAAATCCTCAGATAGAAGAAATGGGAGATTATACTCATATTTATATACATACACATTACAGGCACATAAATCCACTTCTGGAAAGACTGTAATGAAACTCCATAACATCAAAGACAAAAAGAAAATATTTAAAGCTATCAGAGAGAAATGAGAGATTATCACAGAGTTACCAAATATGATTGACAGCAGACTTCTCATCAGCAACAACAAATGCTACCAGATAATGAAATATTATCTTCTGATTATTGAAGAACACGAACTATCCACCTAGAAATCTATACCCAGAACCCTATACAGGAAATATGAATTATTAAAGAGTGAGGATGAAATAAATAAATTTTCAGACTGAGAGTTGAGAGTTTACAAATATTGAAAGTTTATTATTCATAGACTCTCACTAAAAATAAGTTTCAGCAATAAGGAAGAAATTAATATAAGAAAAAATAATGATCATAGGAACTGATAATAAACAAACACTGATTGTTTTTAAATAACACTGATTGGAAATAGTTTAAAAATAAGGAGCTCTATGAACAAATATGATGGCTGACACAAGAAGACAGAATTGAATTTGTAGGATTAAAGATATGTCTCCTTCAGACTTTGTTAATCATTTAAAGATAGAAACTCTGAAACGAGTAAAGGCAATGGACAAAAGTATGAACTAGATGAATATACACCAAATTCATGAATACCTCTGGAAAGAGTGGGAAGGTGATGGGACTAAGTAGGTAAGACAGTAGATTTCAACCTTTTGTTTAATGTCAACATTTAAATTGTTTAATTTCAACCTTTATGTTTTATGTTTAATTTTTAGTTTAAAAAACCTTGAGCAAAAATATCTAAATATTCTTTGTGCTGAGTGAACAAATGTCTGTTAATTTTATTCTATTATTTTAGTATTTTAACAATGTTAAATGTAAAGTTGCAGATGTAGACCTTATTTATTTTATGTTATTTTATTCCTTAGAGTAAGCAAGACTACTATAAGGTCTCAAGCAAACAGTATAAAAAGTGTTTTGATTCTAAAGCTCATAAAGCTTCCAGAATTGCATGAATTGGAAAAATTCTAATCCCTAATTGATTTCTCATTTAATCAAAAATAAATATGAAATCAAACTGTTTTTCAATTTTGAACCAGTCCAAGGAATAACTAGCACAATTTTTTTACCTTGACTTTGAAATTGTAGTACATAAGCACAAGCAAATCAAAGCAGTCTGAATTTGATTTCAAAAATACACAAAGGTTTCCTGCTCAGAGACTAAAACCAAACAAAAAATAAGTATAAAATGAATATTACCAAATGGGTATCAAGGGGTTCTTAGGTAACTTGTTCAGATATATTAAGTAACTTGGTTCTGCTGACAGCCACTCCATGAGCAGTATATCAGTTATAATAAAAACAATAGTACTATAAATACCTTTTTTCTTTATATTATCTTTCTTTCCAGAAAAAAAAAAAAGTTAAACTTGTAAAGGATGGGGAAATTCCAAATGGTTGTTGTTTATGAACTTGTAAATGAGGTCTGCAGGTTTTAAAACCAAAATAGAGTATGAATGTCCTGGTAAATCTGTATCAGATGTGCTTCAGCTTGAAAGGAAATGATACCAAATTCAAGTAGTTAAATGAATCATGAAAAAAGTGTAATCTACACAGATAGACCATGTTATGCAATTGTTCTACTTGTAGAAGTTTGCGTATAGTGCAAAACAACTCCCCTATTATTTCCAAAAATAAATGTAGTTGGCTGTTCCTCTGCAGCTGGATGAGGTATTTCTTCATAACATCTCTCAAGGCAAATTAAGAGAGGAAAATGAATTATGTTAGCTATGATAGGAGGTAATAGGGTTTACCAGTTCATAGCAGGTGCTCCAGAGTCCTACTGCCTGGCATTTAAATCATGGCCTCCCCACTAGTTGTGTAAGCCGTGCAAGTTTCTTAACCATCATGTGCCTCTATTTCATAATCTACAAAATGGGAATGTGTGTGTGTGTGTGTGCGCACGCGCGTGCAAAAAATTAATGTCATTATGCAAAATTTTTCAATGTACAATCAACATCTCTGTCATATTTTAAGAACTGTAATTGAAACATTTTCATAGCGTGATTTTAGGCTTTACTGAGTTAAATCTACAACTGCTCATAATATAAATTTTATCCTTTTCACATTTTAAAATATTAGTCTTGAGATATGGCATTATGTAGGCTTATATAACTAGATACCTTTTTTAATCTGCCTAGAGCAATATGACTCCTCTGTTTAGACTGCCCTTTTACCAAGTTCCAATTACCAACTATAAATAGAACGGTATGGGCTTTTTTTTTTTTCCCATGTTAAAATAAACTAAAAAGTAAAACTTGAGTTAAAAAAAAATTACTTTGACCTATAGTTGACTTTCAAAACATAATAACCAGTTCATTCTGATGCATTAAAATAGCAAATATTTAAGTACTCAGCATATCAAAAACAATGAGAAAAGAGGTAAAGCAAGAATATTTGAGGTGATGAATAATGTTGATCTCCCAAAGAAAGGGAGAGGCAGCTGCATCCAATCTGGAGTGTCAGACTTTTTGACAAGAAAGCAGCTTAACTGTAAGGTCCAAAACTCTTATATGTATGTGTATGTTTGTCTGTGAAGGGTGTGAGTGCGCACACGTGTGTGCATGGGTG
>NW_007727985.1:40890-41964 GCF_000696425.1 Galeopterus variegatus | reverse complement strand
AAAGGGAGAGGCAGCTGCATCCAATCTGGAGTGTCAGACTTTTTGACAAGAAAGCAGCTTAACTGTAAGGTCCAAAACTCTTATATGTATGTGTATGTTTGTCTGTGAAGGGTGTGAGTGCGCACACGTGTGTGCATGGGTGTGGGTGTACAAAAAGACATGAGGTGTGATATTGGCAAAAAGATAGAAGAAAAACAGAAAAACAGAAGGCATTCAATCTGCAAAGAAACAAAGGATGTAATAATAGAGCACAGGGAACACAGAACATAATAAAAGCATGCTGAGAACTTAAATTACCTAAAACTATTAAAATAGATTAAATAAAGTAGTGTTTAATATAAGATAGATTTCTAATTTTATTTGGAAGTATAACTATATACCTTCAGAAAATAAGTATAATCGTGTACTGCATACTGACATTTTGACCAACAACAGACAGCATATACAACAGTGGCTGAAGCAACAGGCTGGGTGTGTCATAGGCTATACCATCTAGGTTTGTATAAGTACACTCCATGGTATCCACACAATGACAAAATCGCCTGAGGCATTTCTCTGAACATATTCCTGTATTTAAGCAACACATGATCGTATTTACACAGAAACAATAGATAAAAGAGGAATAACTAATGTATACGCAAGAACAATTCCACAAAGTATCATTCGGAGACTTTACTGCAGGACTCAGGGCAGTCTTCAGTAAGAGCTACAATAATGTAGCCACAAGATTCCTATTGCTCACTCCTAAACAGGGTTTGGATGGAACTAACACTGTCACAGGGTGCTGTGCCATTGCCTTCAGACCCCAGTGACATCTCACAGTAGCAACATCAGATCAACACCATCAGGAACATTTACTGAAGACTTACTATGTGCCAGACACTCACTACCCTAAGTGCCCCCAGTGAATCAATTCATGTAATCCTCATGACGATCCTATGAGGTAGGTACTATTTCTGTGCCCGCTTTATTATGAGGTAAGTGAGACATCGGCAGATTGAATATCATGCCTAGGTAGGGATGGAATCAGATTTCAACCCAGGTACCCTGGCTCTCGAATCCAGGTCTTAATCA
>NW_007727985.1:21052-40642 GCF_000696425.1 Galeopterus variegatus | reverse complement strand
GGTAGGGATGGAATCAGATTTCAACCCAGGTACCCTGGCTCTCGAATCCAGGTCTTAATCACCCCACATACACTATAGGAAAAGAAGAACAGAAAAAGCAAGAAGAGCAACTTAAACCAAGCAACCACCATCTCTTGTCTGGAGAAATGAAACAGACCCCTCACTGGTTTCTCAGCTTCTGTCTTTGCCTCCTAACTTGTTTTTTAACCACACAGCAGTCAGAAAGATCTTTTTAAAATGTGAATCAGGTATTACATCTCTGATCAAAAATTTCCAATTGCTTCCTATCACACTTAGAATAAATTCCAAAGGTTTTACCATAACCTAAAAAATCCCCTACAGTGACATGATCTTGCCTCTGCTTACTTAAGAAATCTCATTTTCTACTACTTTTCCCTCAAGCTAGGTCAGCCCCAGGTACATTGGTCCTCAAACATGGCAAACATGCTCATGCCTAAAGGCCTTTATACTTACTGTTCCCTCTGCCCAGAACACTCTTCTGCCATATAGTCCCCATGTCTTGCTCCCTACTATCATTCAGGTCAAATGGCACCTCCTCAGTGAGGCCATCCCTGACCAATAGATTCGAAACATTCCTCCCACTCCCAATTCTCTCTATCCCTTTACTGTATTTCATTTTCCTTATGGTACTTAAAATTAATTGAAATTATATTGCACATGTGTATTTAACTTATTTATTCTCTTATATGCCACTAGAATGCAAGTTCCACGAAGACAGAAATTACATCTTAGTTTACCACTTTATACCCTATGTCTAGAATAGGCACTTGGTGTAATTTATTAAATAAAGGAATGGATATTAGACATATATTACTTTATTTTTTTTTTTTTTTTTGTCTTTTGTCTTTTTCCGTGTCCGGCAACGGATCGCAACCCTCAGTGTTGCCCCCGTACCGGACCGGGGACCGGCAACGGGATTGCAACCCTCGGTGCTGCTCCCGTGCCTCTCTCAGCCAGTGAGCAGGAACCGGTCTGTATGTGGGATCCGAACCCTCGGGCGGGAGCGCCGCTATGCTTCCCAAGCGGCGCACTTATCCAGTGCGCCACCGGGCCGGGCCAGCTTTTTCTAGCTAATGTAGTGAATACAGATCCTAAGTGCTATCAGTTGTCCACTTGTACAAAACTACTTCTAGACATATATTACTTTGATAATAAAGTTAACCTTTAGGAATCTTCTTTCCCTAGGTTTCCTATACCTAAAAATATGTGGTAATACATGAGATAACAATAATGAAATATGAAATGACTGAGATGGAAAAAAGTAACCATGGAAAAAATAAAGATGACTCATTAGTAATCATTAAATATGTGCAAAATTATTATGAGAAAGAAGAAAATTAATTGTTCTTCAAAATATACTGAAAGCCAAACAAGAAAAAAATGGAATTATTTCATCTTGTGTGTTTACTTCAGATACTAATGGAGACATTTTGATATTTAGAAGATTTTCAAAATGGATTCATAGAACCAGATATTTAAGTGCCTTAAGTCAGTTCTTCACATAAGTTCTCCAACCCCTTCTTAACCCCTGCAAAAATAGCAAAAAACAAATCTACAGTTTATCTCAAACTGAGGATGGCTCATCATACCAAAAGATAAAAGAAATCTTGAAATAGGACAGTTTTATGTTCCTCTGCCCCACTCTGGTTGTATTAACATCTGGAACAAAAAACCAAGAAGACTGCAATGAGGTGGGCCACCACCTACAGTTGAACCACCAGCAGGCTGTCGTGTGTGTACTTCTTTAGTTTTACAACTGGGGCAAATGGTATACAACCAATGAATAAGTCAGAAATATTTTCTTTGTATTTCCCCCTCAGAAGGTAAATGCTTTCTTCCATTAGAGAAATGAAAAGTAAGTCTGTGTGCCATTCAAATTCATACTGACATATAATTGCCTATGTTTTCAAAAATACTTAACAGAAGCCTTTATCAATCTCATATCCCAAAGTACTTTCTAGTCATATCATACCTTGTACTATTATGAAAGATTTAGAATAATATAACAGGGATAGGTAAGTTTATTAAGACATTTTTAAACTGCAAAATATTTCTATTTAACAAAGTAACAATTACCACAAAGACATTTAAGGACTTTGTTTGACTGTTTGTCCCCCCTGCTCCCGCCAAATGGATGCATAGTCTTTATTTATTTTTATTGGGCAAATATTACTTTTTATTGTGATGATGACTATTGTTTAATTTATCAAGTTTGTTAAAAAAATAAAAAGCCCTAAGGCAGAATTTTAATTTGGGGGATATTAAATAAGTTTTTTAATATGATATTATCTACTTTAAATAAGTTAATACTTATTTACTTTATCCTGCATTGATTTAGAAATCTAGGTAAGAATATGAATTACAAAGCCAATACCTGAGCTAAAATTTGTCATTAAAAATTTAAGCCAGTTTACGTACAGAAAAGTTCCAACGTGCCCTAAGAAGCTTAACTTTTAAAAAGAGAGAGCAAGCATTTATAAGATAAATAGCATATAGAGATACTTAGCATATTCAATTCCAGAAGAATAATAAAGCAATTCTTAGAACAAACTACTGTATTATGAACGATTTGCTATAGTCTATAAAAAATAAGTATATCAATTATCCTGATTTGATCACCATATATTTTATATAGGTATTGATATTCAAATCTGTACCCCACAGATGTGTATAATCAATTATGTTTCAATTAAAAAACTGTAAAATCAAAATACCATTAAAAAAAACTTCTAATTCATTTAAAAAATGTATTGGAATTATATAAATATCATTTCAGTATTGCTGAAAATCACATATTACGTCATTGGAGAATTATGGAAAAGGATATACTAGCAATCAATAGCATATGTGCAGTTTTTGGTTTTTTACTGTCGCATTTTTAGTGAGTTTTATTATTGCCTTTATTATTAATTGTGCAGTTTTAGTTTTACAGAAAAATTGATCAGGAAGTACAGAGTTCCCAAATACCTTCTCCACCACTCAAAGTTGCCCCTGTTATAAATATCTTACATTGGTGTGTTACATTTGTTACAAATGATGAACCAATATCGACACATTATTATTAATAAAAGTCCATAATTTACATTAGGGTTCACTCATCTTGTATAGTTCTATGGGTTTTGCCAAACCCGTAATGTCATATATCTAGCATTACAGTATCACACAGAATAATTTTACTGCTTTAAAAACACCACGTGCTCTACCAGTTCATCCCTCCCCCTCAACTCCTAGCAACCACTGTCTTTTTGTCGTCTCTATGGTTTTGCCTTTTCCAGAATGTCATATAGTTGGAAGCAGACAGTGTATATAGACTTTTCACACTGGCTTTCTTTCACTTAGTGATATGCATTTAAGATTCTTCCAAATCTGTTCATGGCTTGGTAGCTGATTTCTTTATATCACTGAATAATATTCCATTGTATAAATGTATCACAGTTTGTTTATTCATTCACCTATTGAAGGACCTCTTGGTTGCTTCCACTTTTGGCCAATTATGAATAAACCTGCTATAAATATTCATGTGAAGATTTATGTGTGGACAGTTTTCAATTCACTTTGGAAAATACCTAGGAAAATGTTTGCTGGATCATGTGGTAAGACTATGTTTGGCTTTGTAAGAAACTGCTAACTTGTCTTCCAAAGAGGCTGTACCATATTGCATTCCTACCAGCAATGAATGAGAGCTTTTATTGTTCTAAATCCTTCCAAGCATTTAGTGTTGTCAGTGTTTGGGGTTTAGCCATTATGATAGATGTGTAGTGATATCTCAACGTTGTTTTAATTTGTAGTTCTCTAATGGCAAATGACATTAAGTATCTTTTCAGATGCTTATTTGCCATAGGTACATCTTGGTGAGGTGTCTGTTCGGATCTTTTGCCCACTTTTTAACTGGGTTGTTTCTTATTGCTGGATTTTAAGAATTCTTTGTATATTTTAGATACCAGTCCTTTATTAGATAGATATACGTTTTACAAAGTTTTCTCCCAGTTTGTGGCTTGTCTTTTCATTCTCTTAGCAGTGCCTTTCACAAAGCAGAAGTTTTCAATTTAATGAAGTCCCACTTCTTAATTTTTTCTTTCATGGATAGTGCTTTTGGTGTTGTATATGAAAGGTCATCACCAAAAAAATAAGATCACCTGTATTTTGTCTTATGTTATCTCCTAAAAGTTTTGTAGTTTTGCAATTTACATTTGGTATATGTTGAACGAATAGTTGGGAAGATATGACATCCAAGCAATATTGGCTCTGTTCCTTGCATTTAAATTAATTTCTAAAAGCAAAGAAAATTTAAAAGGCCTGGACCAACAGATCCTTAAAAATGTAAAGTTTGCATCTAAGTTCCAGTAAACATTAAATCCTTATAAACACTGAGTTACAAAGATCCTATAAATATATAAACAGCTACTATCACCAAGACCTCTGCTAGAAGATGCACACTCACTGCTCCATCACTAATCCTACAGAACCGCTCAGGACCTCTACGAGGGAAGGGGTACTACTCCTACTGCTCCTAGACACTTGAGGCCATAACTTTCTTCTATTTATTCCCTGATGTTTAGCAACTCTTCAGTCCATGAAGCTTCTACATTGAAACTCCACCTGAACTGATCAGCAGCCTTTTTCCTACTTCTAACCTAACCACACAATCTACCCACCCCTGCCAAACTTTCCCCTCACACTCAATTGCTAGAGAAACACAAAGATAATCACGACTTACAGTGGTTTCAGGGAATTAAGAAGTCACAGCCCCCATTAGGACACTATTTTCAGCTACACTACGGTTTCAGTAGGCTTTTGTGGGTAGGCCTGGGAACCTACCATTTATAGCACTAGTTCTTTAGAAAAAGCATTCTAAGTTTCAAGCAATTACTTTAAAAACAATATTTTGAACCACCTACATTTGAGAAAACTTGCTTTTTATATTAACAAAAAAAACCTGAAACCAATATCCATACAAAATCTCATTATAAAAGCCTATATTTTGAAATATTAATTGATTAGTCTCTTATAATTGTACTGAAATCAAGTCGTTTCTACCTTAGCAAACTACACTTCCAATTTGATTGACAAAAATAAGGCTGTGTTAAAGGCTGAAAAGGTGCTATTGATCTGAATATTTCAAGTACTGTACTTCAAAGTAAAACTGCTTCAGTAATCATTTTTTATAATACACAGGAGGCTGTGAGAATCATACTTGAAGCACTAAGTACATTTAAAAAGAAATAACAGTACTTTTTAAAAAAAATACCTACATGTTAATATGTATCTATCATAGTTAAAAAAAATAAGAATAAATGTCAGAACAAGCTATTAGATGAACCAGATTTTATTGTTCCCATATCTCTCATATGTATTTTTTTAAAGCAGTCATGTTTACAGACTAAAAGGCTCCTGATTTAAGATTCCCCTTTCAAAGCAGAAAATATGTACTACTTTTCTGTAATGAAATTATTTGATATAGTTTTTAAGCTGGAATTATTTGTTTCCACCCTGCAATTATTCTGAAGAGGAAAGCAAATTATTCTCCCATTAGGGAAAAAATACCAACAAGCGGAGACCTAATGGATAAGATTTTTAAATGTTGGTAAACACATATCTAACCTATAACATAAGAGAAACTTCTCCCAAACAGGCAGATGGCAAACTACACAATAACAACTGGAATTTAATCCCAGGAAACCAGGTTCCATCTGAAATGCTCAGCAGCAAGCACAGCACTCAATAGAATATGACGTTAGGTAGAATGGCTAGTTTATAGGATCTAAGCACCGTTGTAATAATTCTACAGACAGCTATTCAAAACAGTGTGGCATTTGAAAATGACAGGCCCCTGAGAATAAAAGTCATAATGGAGCAAAACAAGAGTGCTGGCCTGCAGGTCATAAATATCGCACACATTAAATTATTAAAAGAATGACAGTATATTTAGTAATTACTCCTCCCCACAAAATACTGACAAAAGAACAAAGAGGGCAAGAGCAACCTTACAATAAATGAGTTCTAACCAAAGCAGAAAAGAAATATGCCAAATCAGATACAATGTTCTGTGAAAACTGTTAGTGAACACTGAAAGGATCTGAAATTTCTAATAAAAATCCCAGGAAGCCAAATAATATCTAGATAGCACACAAAGCTAAAGGGGAGAGATTACATTTTCAAGACACTAATGGCCCCCTTAGAGCTGTTAGTGTTCTTCTCAGATCAGAAATCTGTAGGCCGGGTTTACTGTACAAAAGACTGAAGTAGCCTAGGATCAAGGTGGAACATGTGGTTACAGGAATAGACCAGGCAGAGGTCTTCAAAGGACACAAATGTTGGCAAGACTGAGGCTAATGGTGTGGTTAGATGGACATGAGGTCTCAACAGCACCAGTCATCAATGTAGGCTTGAAGTACAGTCATGAACAAAGTCAGGACAGAGATGGGCAATGAAGTCTGCTTAAAGCTTAGGGATGCACCATATAAGATTGAATCTGCTGTGAAGTCCAAAGCAAACTCCTAGAAAAAATTATTATGATGGTTAGTTTTATGTGTCAACTTGGCTCAGCCATGGTACCCAGATATTTAGTCAAACATTATGTTTCTGTGAAGGTGTTTTTTTATATGAGATTAACATTAAATCAGTAGACTTTGAGTAAAACAGATTACCCTTCATAATACAGATGGGCCTCATCCAATCAAATTGAAGTCCTTAACAGAAAAAGCCTCACCTCCCAGGAAGAGGGCATCCTGCCAACAGACCACCTTTGGACTAAAACTGCAATTCTTCCCCAGGTCTCTAGCCTGCTGGCCTAGCCTGCAGGTTTTGGATGTGTCAAGCCTCCACAATAAAATGAGCCAGTTTATTAAGATAAGCTTCTCTCTACACATACATCCTGTTGGCTCTATTTCTCTGGAGAACCCTAATAGTCCTAATACCAAGAATTTGGAGCAAATGCTTTCCTATTCCACGTAGCCCTGCTCCCCAGCAGGGCATTCCTAGGGCTACTGTATAAGGAAAAGGAACCTTGCCTTCTTCATCTTTGTCTCCCATACCATGTCTAGATAGAGCCTGACATACAGTAGATAATCAATAATCCCTCTTAGACATATGTCAGGTTCAGATACTTTGTCACCCAGGTGATTGACTCCTCAAGACTGTACACATTGCGGATATGCTTTCCACCCATTCCTCATGTGAGCAAGCAAAACCTATACAAATATCTGAGTACCTAAAATAATATTTCGCGGATATGCTTTCCACCCATTCCTCATGTGAGCAAGCAAAACCTATACAAATATCTGAGCACCTAAAATAATATCTCTTGTCCTTCTTCCTTCTTTCTTCTGGCTAATTCTGAAAGCTGAATTTAATTTTGCTCCCAATCATTACAAAGGCTTAATTTGATTATTCAAAGTTCCAATATGTTCTCCAAAATGTTTCTCAATTTCTTTCAGAAACCCAAAGGTTGAACTGTACAGCAAAAAATCTAGTTCCTCCAATATAAGAACTGGGAATAACTCAGGAAGTAGCATCTAACAATATAACTACCTTTTATAAAGCATTTATTATTTACCAAGCATCTATGTTAGCCTTTAACATGCATGATTTCAAAACAGCACTATAACACAGGGATTTTTACCTTGTTCTACACATGAGGAAATAAGCTAAAAAAGTTAAAGTTAACACAGCATATTAGGATTAGAATCAAGACTCTCGTTTCAAAGTCCATTTATATCCAAAGATAAATAAATTTATAACAAAAAAAAGTGGCTTCACTCCAATCAAAGGATGCAAAAAACTAAAAATAAAAAAATAGTATTTTTGTTTGGCAGCTAAAATAAAACATATCCTAAAACAACAATGTCTACAGCATCTAAATGAATTGGTATGGTTATTAGAACATTGCTGAATAATTTCTCAGGCAGAAACAGTTAAGGTTATAATAGATTAAATGAAGAATAAAAATTAAATGTCTTCATTTCAAAAGCTTTTAGGAGTTTAGGCAGAGACATGATTGTTCTAGGGATGGCCAACAGATAACTATAAACGCTAAAAAAAAAAAAAAAAAAAAAAAAAAAAAAAAAAAAAAAAAAAAAAAAAAAAAAAAAAAAAAAAAACCTTTAAAAACAACTACCTGAAAGCTGTGGAGAATTTACACAAGAAAAAATAAACTGAGCCAGAGTTAACAATTGGAAGAAGGTAATGGCACCAGGTGGTCTCCCTGTTTTGTTTTTTGTTTTTATATGCCTTTTAACCTGAACACAGTCCTCAAAGTCCTCATGCAGGGTGGCTAAAACCGCAATAGAGATATGATAATGATCACGACTTACCAATTTCTTAAGTTATGGAACATTCTTCCTAAAAGTAACAAAGGCTTTAATAAATGCAATTTTAAAGTCAATTAACTCATATACTTCAATTATTAAATATTTATTTATGCCTTAATTTTGTTCTATTTTAAATAATATATGTTTATCTTAATTTTTTATATTTCTCCTAAAGGCAAAACCATCTTAAGATAAGCAAGACAAGTAGGAACACAAAATAGCAATTAGTAGGAGACACAATGAAATTTTCTTTGAAACACATGATAATCATATTTCCATTAAATGTACTTCCTTTCATTAATGACTTCTTTTAATCTTCTCCCTTCAGCCTTCTTAGATGGAATATTAATTTGAGAAGAAGAATAATAGCAAAAGAACAAAAAGAAAACCTTTCACTTAATTCAGAAATAACATTTTATTTTAATAATCATAATCACAGATTTCAATTAATTTCAAATACAATATTTTATTTTTACTACCAAAGTAAAAATTTTTTAAGCTATATTGTTCCTGAGCTCTCCCAATCCACGGAGAGTTGATTATTAATTTTTATAATAAATAAAAAATCAGACAAAAGGACAATTGTTTCTTACCATTCCTTTATCACTATTAAAGCTATATCCCAGTAAGATATATCCCAACTTTCACAGAACTATTTGGTTCAACAAGGCTGCTTGCTATGCTTGCATTTAAATTTATTACTGAAGCCTCTGTTATTCTATTCAAAATTCCTTGTGTAAATTCTCAATGTAGCATGCCACTTTATGAGGCCCTCAGAAGAAATTACCCTCAGGTATTTGTACCAGGAAGCAATTAAGAACCGTAGGAATTTTGTACTTGGCTTTTTTTTTTCTCTTTAGCCACTAGATGCTCAGATTCAACTATGTGGCCTGTCTCTAGTAACTGTATAGCTTCACAGCATGGAATTTTTCATGCTAATCTTATCATTTGCTTAAAATTATTAAAGAATTTCATTAGGAAAGATGGAAACTTACTATAGTATGGTATGAAGATATCATGTTTGTATGGTGTTTTTTATAGACTAAAAATGTTAATTCACATTTATTAGCACCAACGTTAAATACTAAAGTGCTAACTCTAATATTTGTGAATATAAAAACTAAATGTGTGGTCACAAACAAATAAGAAAATACTCATTCTGGTCAGCTTCTTACTTCTCCGGCAAAATTCACAAATTACCCCCCCCCCCAACACACACACACACACACACACACGCACACTCATTCTGTTGTTTCAGTGATGGGTACTGGCAACAGCCCCTAACCAGCTGTGGTTTTCACATGCAAAATCTGGAGGATCTGGTCAGTCCACAAGAAGTCCGAATGCCACAGCAGCAGTCACATATCTGCAGTCACTGATCAGCCCCAGGAATGCACCAACCTCTATTGAGTGGCTATGTTCACAAACTGATTCAGGTATGAGAAACACTCATGCTCTTACTGTGAGCTCAACTCCATACTACATTATGTTACTCTACTTAATCCTCATGAAACTGACTAGTATGTATTTTTATCCCCGTTTACAGACAAGGACTATAGAAATCAAGTTACAATCTCAAAGTGATTCAGGTACTATAACAGAACTGACACCGAAGCTTCCTTGATTCCAAATTCTGTGTTCTTTCCACCACCCGACAGCTATCTAGAAAATATATAGTCACCCACTAGCAAATTTAAAAAGCCAAATGTGTTAATGTTTAAGCACTGAGAGAAGGCAAAATCGTTTAGGTAAAGATATGTTAGCGCTACCAGACAGGCACCCCTTCTTAAGGCACCTTGGGATGTCATGAGAAGTTCCTTCTGTTGATGAAGAAGTGGTCAAGTGGAATTGGGGTCTAATCTTGCTGCATCTTTTTTCCTCTTAAGAAACAAAGGCGAGGTTATTATAATTATAAAACTGCTCTCTAATGTGGATTGAATGTCCCTCCACAACACATTGAAGATTGATCCCCATTATAATAGTGTGAAGGGGGGGGAAATCAAACTGTGGCAGTGTCAAAAGGTGGGGCCTTTAAGAGGTGGTTGGATTGTGATGATTAAACCATTTGTGGAGTAATGGGTTAATAGCTTAGTGGGTTGTCACGAGAGTGGCACTTGTGGCTTTATAAGGAGTACAAATGAGCACATGAAAGAGCTCTTGCCATTCTCACCATGTGATACCCTGATTGCCACAGGATCTTGTAGACAGTTCCCACCTAGAAGAAGGCCCTCACCAGATGCTGTCCCTGGACTGTGGATTTCCCAGCCTCCAAAACCGTAAGAAATAAATTTTCTTTATAAATTACCCAGTTTCCTGTATTCTGTTATAAGCAACAGAAAACAGACTATTACAACCTACTTAGGGGATTTATTTAAATTGGTAGCTCAATGGCAATTTTCATATATTTTAGAACTAAGGTATTGGTGGTGTTATCTGTAGACCATTTAAATGCTGTATGTTTAACTGAACATCAATAGGATTTTTTGAACTGTAACAATTTATGAAATACAATAAAACTCCTATGCTAATACCATTAGAATACCGATCCAAAATCTTTTATCCAAAACCCTTGTCACAAGATGTTCTCTGTGTGTATATGTGTATTTAGAAAATGATTCAGGGCTGGCTGTTTAGCTCAGTTGGTTAGAGTGTAGTGTTGTAACACCAGGCTCAAGGCTTCAGATCCCCATACTGGCCAGCTTCCAAAAAAAAGAAAGTAATTCAGTAAATACTTCAATATTTCAGAAATAAAACGATGCTCTGTATCTTTCAGGGTCCTAGCAGAAACTAGGTGACATGTTCAAATTAGGATAATTTGAGGAAAATTTAATAAAGGCACTATTACCAAGCTATGTGCAAGGTGTAGAGAAACCACAAAGACGTTACTCACCCTGAGTAAGGTCTGGGGCAGCATACATTAATTAAATATATTAACATTTGTGCCACAAAATATATAAAAATATACACTAAATGAGATAAAGACTGTAAATAACCTCTTTAGTCCACATGAGGTTTTGCTGCCAAATGAGTTACCAAAAAAAATTTATTTTTATTTTCAGAGCTTTTGGATATGGTTATTACCTCTATTTTACAGATGAGAACAAAGGTTTACAAAGGTAAAATAATTTCTCCAAGATCACAAAGCCAGTAAATGAAAGAGTCATGATTTCAGCCCAGTTCTGACTATAGAACCTGAGCTGCTAACTATTCTACCCTGCCTCATTACTTTCCCTATAATACAAGTGTTACAAAGGATTCCACAATTTATAAATGTTTACCTTATTTGCTGAGTAATTCCTCATCTTATAAAACCATGCAAAACTGGTATGGATATAAAGCATATTCCATAGTATCAATAAACCTTGAAAGAAAAGTATCATGCTTATAGTTTAGTTCTGAAACCTCATTGCATAAAGTCTTGGTTAACCATGTAATCACAAGCACTCCCTTCTCCTTACAAAATGAACTCAGTGTTCTCAGAGTTAATGTGCTCCCATAGTTGCACAGATTCATTAATCAGCCAGTCATCTGAAAATATTTTTATATTTCATAGACTACAACCAACAACAAAGTTCATAACTTCTTTCCTTTGACTGAGTTCCTCTCTTACTGGTCTTATTAGGCACAGGTTATAATTTTAATTGCTTTCTCTTTTTTTCTGCAGACACTGTTTTTTTAATTAATTTTTCAATTGTATATTTTTATGGGGTACAGTTTGTTGTTTCAATTCATATACATTTTACAATAATCCTATCAGAATAGTTAGCATATCTATCACCTACACATTTATCATTTCTTTGTGGTTATAACATTCAAGATTCTCTCTTTTCTGAATTTAATTGCATTTCACACACCTAAAAATTTAAACACATCTCAATTTCAACCATATCAGTAGATACAAAATATAATAAACCTAAATGTGAATAACCCTATATTTTACTGTATTCCCAATGATATTATCAATTTTGCGACATAGTAATTTCAAATCCAAAAGCCACCTGGAGGGCCGGCCCAGTGGCGCACTGGAGAGTGCGCCACATGGGAGCGCAGTGGCGCTCCCGCCAAGGGTTCGGATCCCATGTGGAGACCGGTTCCCGCTCACTGGCTGAGCGCGGTGCGGGCACAACACCGAGGGTTGCAATCCCGTTACCGGTCAGTAAAAAAGACAAAAAGGAAAAAAAAAAAAAAGCCACCTGGAGAACAATATGCTAATCTCAAATTAGTATGAAAACTCTTCGCAGCACGTGCTATAGAAGAGCTCAACCTCAAACCTGCTTCCAGCCAGGTGAGCTTATTTACCTCTTTCTTTTCTGTAGGCTTTCCACACCATGGGCTTGACTGCTGCCCAACAGGAAATGTATTGAACATCCCCATTAATAAGGCATACAGCCTACAACCTTCTCCTTCCTTCAGTCCTACATAGGTTCTTACTCTTAGCTTCACATGTGGATTCTACCCCTGACAGTACCCTACCTACTAGCTTCCTGAAATTTCCTCCTCTCTGACTCACTTTAGTACTTCCTCCATCTGCAAATTTCAGCTTGACTTATCTTTCCTGGTCTTAGAATTGTTTTGTGGAGGATGATTATTTCTTAGCTTTGAGTTTTACATCTTGATAACAAAAACTGTATAGGAAGATGTGTTTAGGGATTCTGAGTACATGTGGCAAAAGCTACATATGTATAATTTAGCTGATTCAATTCTGTTACTTTTCCTCCTTCAAAATGAGTTCTATTTTTAAGTCATGGAAATTTACAGGAATTGTGAAGAGAGGCAAGGCCACCAACTTTCTTTTTCTCAAAGCACAATAAACTTGTATTTATCAGAATTTCTGGAGACTAAAGTCTGGATAATAGCAAGTAGTCACAGGAGATACAGATTGTTAGCCGATCATCCAAATATATACTATATCCTATTTTTCCTGGGCACAAAGTAGACTACATTTACCAGCTTTCCTTGCAGTTATGTGACTATGAGACTGAATTCTAGCCAACTAAATGTTAACAGTGGTATGTTCCACTCTGGTCAAAAATTCCCATGCTTTTTTCTTCTTCTGTCTGGCTGGGATGGAAAAAGTGCTTAGGGTAGTGACCTTGGAAGCCACATGCTGATGATCGTAAGCCTTACTATCTGAGTCCCTAAATGATCACAAGGAAAAAGGCCATCTAGTGTCTACCTTCTCGGTAGTTTTACACGGGCAAAAAATAAGTTATTGTGTTCAAGCTATTCAACATCGTGGAGTCTATTTGTTTCGCAGATAGCATTAATTAACCTAATTAATATCACATATCATATCAGGTGAAAGTGGAACTCTATTTTTTCCAGTACCACTGATATTTGTTGGGGGGTCTTGATATTTGTTAAAGATATCAGGGGAAAATATTCATGACTCCTGGGCATTTTGAGAGGGAAGAGATGGAGACCTTGAAACTCTTCTCCCTAAAAGTCAAAGTAATTGAAATTTATCTAACTAAATCTCTCTACTAAAACAGTATTGACCAAGAGTGAGTGGCAGGGAAGAGAACATGACCCCAGAGAGAACGGCAGCTCTGGCAGTTTTACCCTGGGGAAGTGGTTATGAGAGTAAGCTATAATTTGGTGAAACCAGGTCAATTGTGGCATATGTCATTCTTTACTGAGGTTGTAAAGTGATGGAATCATTCTCCCCCATCTATTTTTCCATATTCGATAAATGTTTACTGAACATCCACTATATAACCCCTTCTCTATTCCTCTAGGAATGCTGAATCTCCTGTAAGCACACCAGGTAGCACACTCAGCCTTAGGCTAGGACACTGCTTCTACCTCCACATCTGACCTGAAAACTGTCTTTTACAAAATGAATCATATCCCTCCCTATTCTCACCTATAAAAGGTGTTTTTTTTCCTCACTTTTAGGAGAAGGAGTCACATGTTTCTTGCTCCTCACTGCCACTTCTAGATCTTTAGTCTACTGTCACAATTCAAGTATCGATCCCCTTTTGAGGTTCATACCGTCTATTTATAACCAGGATAAGTTAAGACTCTTGGTAGAAAAAAACAGAAAACCAACTCTAATCATAATAAACAGGGAAATTTACTTATAGAACACTAGAAAGTCTCAATGAAAATAAAGGAAGAGATCTACAACTACTTTTGGGAAAAGCAGAAACCAAATCAGCTAATGGGGGACTCTATGGTAGGAATTTGGGAGCCAACTCCCTGTAGTACTACTATTAATATGACTCAAACTTAAAAACCATTAGATTCCAAATTTCAAATTTCCATTAGAGACAATCTAAGTAGCCCAGCTTTAATAAGTTGAAAACTCTTGTAGAATCGGTTGTGGCAACAGAGACATGGCTACATGGCACCAACATGGCCAAGAGAACTCCAACCCTAGGTTTTGGCAGACAGTCCCTGATAAAGAAAATGGCTATGCACTGACAGCTATCCCAAAAAGGTACCCACAACCCCTGGACTTGAAGCATATGTGAATATTCCCTATTTCCCATATATCCAAAGATGCCATAATCCAAATATCCAGACACAATGACAATATAATCACTTTCCATAAAGGAGATAATACAACACACCCAAAAATCCTGTAATCCAACTATTCTACTTCGACTACAATATATATAATCGCTCCCCCAACCCCAAAGGGAGCTGACCTAAAATCACCTTCAGCAACTACATCCAGAATTGATACCATGGATCTACTCTTCTTCAAGTCCAGAATCTCCATGAAGAGTCCAGAATTCCCCTAGTTCAGTTATAACCATACAATATCAACACACCAATTGCTGACATGGAAATTGTTTTCATTTCAATTACCATAACTCCAAAGAAAAAGGTAAGATAATTATTGTTCTTTATATGCAGTGAACAAATACAAATGGAAAGCAAGGTCTGATTATTGTCTTAGCTAATATTTGGGAACTCCTTTCTCCAGTACTCATTACATGTACTTGCCATTTAAATAAACAGAATGTTCCTTGCATTAGCATTCAAACAACACTTCCTGACAGGTTCTTTGCCTGGTGGGGTAGCCTAAACCTCTATTTTGTAGCAGCCTGAGCCCTTAATGTTTCCATTGGGCTTCAGGAAAACTTCTATTAGTTTTACTAGTGGTCATGCAACAAAAATTACTTCTGGTGGAGAACCAGAATTCTAGATTACCTTTTCAGGTAGTTTACTAAACTAATAGACCTAGTTAGACACTAGACACTATAATCTAGATTTTAACAGGATATTATATAACATTTTAAAAGTTATCCTCATGGATAAAGGAGGCATCCCAAAAAATCCCATGGGTTCCATTATACTTCTCTTGGTATCATCTGGAAGAAACAACTCTATTTTCCTTTTATAGATAAAGTCAATCATCCCATCTAACACATGGTTTCATATTTTGCCTATTCTCCTGGTGGCACGAGGAGGTCAAAATAGCCAAGCGGTATTATAAAGCAGCTCCTACTTCAGTAGAACCATTATCCCAAGCACTAGCAACAGTTTGGAGGGAAATTGACATTTTGAAAAAGTTAGGATTCAGGTAACATGAGGAGGTAGAGGCAGGGTAAAAGCCAAATGAAGAATGTCACCTACTGCTCACAGTAGAATTAGGATTCCAAGGGTCAAAAGCATTCATCCCCTGGCAATTAAAATCTCTGATAAAGCTAAGGAATCATGTGGATGGGAAGCAAAAAAAAAAAGAAAGAAAAAGTAAAAAAGATCATTAGGTATAATCCTGAGAGGTTTATACTTCTAACATTCATTCTCAGACCAGTATGTAGGAGAGACAATATCCCATATAAGTCTCTGGGTTAGGATCCCACACCTGCAAGGTTGGCAGCTGGCACCATAGCTGAGACTTCAGTAAGCTATCAGGTCAGCTGCTGTGGGCTGATGGGATACATAAGACAGTGGATCCCATCAGTACTACTCTTTCTCTGTGAAGTGGGTAGCTTTATTTGAAGTAATGATATGTGAATTATACCATGATCTCATAGAAAGTGGTCAGTTAATCCAAGATGGTAGTAGTAGAAGGGCACAAAGAAAGAAAATCTGAATATGAAAAAGAAAAAATTATTGGACTCCACTTCAAAACTGATGAGTCAGAGGGCCGGCCCCGTGGCGCACTCGGGAGAGTGCAGCGCTGGGAGCGCAGCAACGCTCCCACCATGGGTTCGGATCCTATATAGGGATGGCCGGTGTGCTCACTGGCTGAGCGCGGTTCAAGGGTTGCAATCCCCTTACCAGTCACGAAAAAAAAAAAAAAAAAAAAAAAAAAACTGATGAGTCAGAAACTCTGGAAGCTCTGGAGGAGTGGAATCTAATCATTTACATTTCTAACAAGTTCCTCGTCAAGAACTATTGCTCTAGAGCAGAGTTTCTCAGCAGCAGCACAACTGACATTTTGGGTGGTTAGTTCTTTGTTGGGGGGGGGGGGCTGTCCTGTGTATTGGAAGATATTTTGCAACATCCCTGTCTCTATCCACTAAATGTCAGCAGCACACAGTCCTTAAGACATTGCCAAATATCCCCTAGGGGGACAAAATTGCTTCTGGTGGAGAACCAGAATTCTAGATTACCGTTTTGGGTAGTTTACTAAACTAATAGACCTAGTTAGACACTAGACACTGTAATCTAGATTTTAACAGGATATTATATAACATTTTTAAAGTTATCCTCATGGATAAAATAGAAAAATGTAGGCCATACTAAAAGAACAAAGGAGTTTTGTATCTATTTAACTGTTGTATCCAAGGGTTTTTGATTAATAGATCTATAGCACAGAGACAGGCTGCTCAAACCTGTAACATTTGGAGCTATTTTTCTCATAGATTGGAATGTTGAATAGGCTCTATTTCTTGCAACACCGATCAGATGGTAGTAACTACCTGGAGTACCATCGTAAGGAAAATTTCAGAGGTGTTTACAGGCCAAGTAGGAAAGAATATTGAGGTCACTTAATAACATCTTCTATGGGCACAAGAAAAATAAATTATACCATGGTCCATATTCCTGTTCTAGTCTGGGTTTCTGTTTCCATTTGATCATATGTACCTTTTCCTTTAGTTTTTTGAAATCTTTTTTCAAGCCTGAAATATGAGTCTAACTAGTTACAACATTTTCTCTCCCTACAACATTCTCTATAACTTCTACTTCTTGAAGAAATTCTTCCCTCTAAGTCAGAGTTGTGTAGAATACAAGATCCTATTGTCATTTTCTATACCTTATGAGAGTCCTTTAAGAAAAAGTTCTTTACTAAAAAGAATTAACTTATTGGATGCATAACCTTTGCTTAAAGAGAGTTCTAAAAGTTCTTTAAGAAAAAAAATTAACTTGTTAGATGCACTACATTTGCTTAAAAAGAGTTCTAACAAATGTCCAGATACTTGAGAACTTCTACTGCCTTTAGATCTGAGTCTCTTCCATGATTTCTGTAAGAACTAAGAATCTGGGACTCCTGGCAAGATAGCAGATTAGACTGTCCCCAGTGTCATTGTCTCCCACAAATCAACCAATTTACAACTATAAAAAAGCAACAACAGCCAAGCTGGGGCCACTATAGCTCAGGGGAAGAGGAGGAGGGACCTATGGAGTACATGAAGGCAGGAGAAGCAACCATGAGAGAAGGAAAAAACCCCTCTGACTGTTTCAAATCCCGGCCACTTCCAGGCTAGAGCTGCTGAGCATATGGAGCAGGAGCCAGCAGAAGCCATAGCTGTGCCCTTTGGATGGAGTTGCATGGAGGCGGCAGGGGAGAAGAGGGCCTTGGTGGCTCCCAGGCCAGCAAGACCACTAATAGGGTTCCCATGGACCCACGTAGGAGCAATGACCCACAACAACTGAAAAAAAGGAGCCACTCAGAGGCCAGTGAGTCAGCACAAGGAACTGGTGCACAGCCAGTCCCATAGGATGTGTTTGCAGCACAGGCGTTGGGGGAGACAGGCCCACCAGGGGAACACTGGGGCATAGCAAGGAGAGCTGTTCTGTCCTCCAGTCAGTGTAGGACCACTCAGAGGAGACTGGTCAGGAATACAGAATTGCATGGGGTGCAGTTTGATGAAAAGACTCAAGCCCAGATCAGAGTTTCTACACAGCCTAGGTGCACAGGGTCTCTGGAGAGCCAGAAGTACCTATGAAGTCAACCATTAAAACCTGAGCTGCACAAAAAGCCTTCCCTAGGGAAGCAGTAGCAAAGCAGCAATTTAGCTCAACCACAGAGCTCACGTGCTAATCCTCAGAGGAAGCTCCCCCATTTTAGAAGTAAGCAAAGGACAAAAAATTAGTTCTGGCCCAGGCACACTGTCAGCACCTCAGGGCCCACCCAGGGACCTGAGGCATGAAGTTGGGGACTGGACTCCCTCCCACAACCAGGCACACTGCCAATGCCAAGGAGCATGCCAAAAACATCACCTCCATGTGGGTGGCTCACCACAGCCACAATAACCATGACTGCTGCAAAAGTGGCTAGACGCCACAATCACCACACAAGATGGTCCACCAGCCACTGGAGTTCATTGACACAAGGAGAGTCACCAAAGAAAAGATGTTGTCTGTCTCCACAAAGCCCATTTCAGAGTGACAGAAGAAGCATCTGGTCTACAATAATATTGGGGGACCCAAAGACACCTCTCAGCATTGGACAGATCATCTAGGCAACAAATCAACAGAGAAACCATTGCTCTTTCAGAAAGAGAGAAGAAATGTAGGGTAATTAGAGGGTGATGGGGAGAGATTGGACAAGGGGTATAAAGAGTAAGTATGATTTGTAACAATATATATGCTAGTAATATTGATTTGATCAACATATCTCAACGTTGAACCCTCAAAAAATGCATAATCAATTATGATTTAATAAAAATTAAAAATAAAGAACTAAGAATCCATTCCTCTCCATAACTAAGTAGTTTGTAGAATACTTACATTATTATAGCACTTCAAGTCTTTTCTCTTTATTTTCGCTTAGATATTCTCTGCCACTCTTAAAAGTTCTGCCTCTCTTCTAACTAGTGTGTTCTATTGAACAATAAAAGAAATAAGCAAAAGTACGTTATAAAAGAGACATCATTATGGAGACTCATTCAATAATCATGTTGTCTTTGATGTGCCAAAGGCTGTAATTATTTTTTAATAAAACATTCTCAGAGAGTAAAAATAACCAAAGTAGAAGAAACAGAAGCTATAAAGCAAGTCTACCTTCAAATCTAACAAAATTACTAACTTCCTGGATTAAAAAAAAAAAAAAAAAACACTATACAAATTGGGTATG
>NW_007727985.1:16434-20193 GCF_000696425.1 Galeopterus variegatus | reverse complement strand
GTCACTGAATTTGTATCACCAAGAATGTTAAATACAATCACTTTGGGTGGAGAAAAAAAAAGCCTTATTTGAGACTGCCAAATCACTCTATTTATATTAATTTGTCACTGATTCTAATATGCAGCTAAAATACTAATAAGGGTTATCGAATAATTAGGAGCAATATTATAAACAGAAAAACAACTCCATAAGATCAAAGATTCCCATTCAGATCACTTTGGAAATAGTAATTACATATTATTTGGGAGTCTCAGTAATAGTCAAATATTTTGATAAACATTTTAATAAGGTCAAGCTTCTTAAAATATTAGACATGTCACATTATTAACAATATATATGCATGCATTGTATGTAATATGCATATATATCCATCTCACTTTCAGATTTTGATATTTGTTATATCTAACCATTGCTATCATCTAATGACAACATGGCCATCATTATTGACTCTATTTCTGTCTGGTCATTCAATACCATTTCTTTTCTTTTCTTTTTTTTTTCCCCCTTGTCTCATGCTTTCTCTTTTTTTTTTTTTTTCATTTATTTTCCTTTTTTATTTTAATTTCTCGATATACAACATAGTTAATTTTCATGTTACTTTACCAATTCCTCTTTTCCCCCCTCCATCTCTCTCCTACCCCCATCAACACCATATCTCTTCACTCGTCTTAACAAGTTCAAGGAATTGTTGTGATTGTTGTGTCTTCTTCCACCCACCCTCATTTATTTGTTTATATATTTATTTATTTATTTATTTTTAGCTCCCACAAATAAGAAAATATGTGGTATTTCTCTTTTTCCTCCCGGCGTATTTCACTTAATATAATTTTTTCTAAGTCCATCTATGTTGCTGTGGCAGTAGTATTTCATTCTTTTTCATAGCAGAGTAGTAGTCCATTGTGTAGATATACCACATTTTCCTTACCCACTTATCTCATGTTGGATATTTGCACTGTTTCCAACTCTTGGCTATTGTAAACAGTGCTGCAATAAACATGGGAGTACAGATATCCCCTCGACATGATGATTTACATTCCTCTGTGTATATACCCAGGAGTGGAATAGATGGGTCATATGATAGTTCTATCTGTAATTGTTTTAGGAACCTCCATACCATTTTCCATAAAGCTTGCACCATTTTGCAGTCCGACCAACACTGTATGAGTGTTCCTATTTCTCCACAACCTCATCAGCATTTACCATTCTGTCTTTTGGATATTAGCCATCCTGACTGGAGTGAGATGGTATCTCAAACTGGTTTTGATTTGCATTTCCCGTATGCTGAGTGATGTTGAGCATTTTTTTCATGTGTCTGCTGGTCATTCATATATCTTCCTTTGAGAAATGTCTATTCAGCTCCTTTGCCCATTTTTTAATTGGGTTATTTGTTTTTTTGCTGTAAAGTTGTTTGAGTTCCTTGTATATTCTAGATATTAATCCTTCGTCAGATGTATATTTTGCATATATTTTTTACCAATTGGTTGGTTGTCTTTTTGCTCTGTTAATTCTTTCTTTTCCTGTGCAGAAACTTTATAGTTTGATATAATCCCATTCATTTATTTTTACTTTGATTGCCTGTGCTTTGGGGAAACTATTCATGAAGTCTGTACCCAATCCTACTTGCTGCAGTGTTTCCCCTATGTTTTCTTTAAGGACTTTTATTGCTTCAGGATATATATTTAATTCATTAATCCATTTTGAGTTGATTTTGGTAATATGGTGAGAGGTACAGGTCTACTTTCATTCTCCCATATATATGAATATCCAGGTTTCCCAGCACCATTTGCTGAAGGTGCAGTCTCTTCACCAGTGTGTAGACTTGGTGCCTTTGTCAAAGATCAGATGGCTGTAGGTGTATGGGGTGATTTCTGGAATTTCTATTCTATTCCACTGATCCACGGGTCTGTTTTTATGCCAGGACCATTCTGTTTTGGTTATTATAGCTTTGTTGTATAGTTTAAAGTCAGGTAGTTTTATGCCTCCAGCTTTATTTATTTTGCTCAGAATTGCTTTGGCTATGTGTGGTCTTTTGTTATTCCATATAAAGGTCTGGATAGTTTTTTCCATTTTTGAGAAAAATGTCATTAGAATTTTGATGGGGACTGCATTGAATCTGTAGACCACTTTGGGTATTATGGACATTTTGACAACGTTAATTCTTCCAATCCAAGAGCATGGGATATCTTTCCATCTTCTTGTGTCCTCTTTAGTTTCTCTCAACAGTGGTTTGTAGTTATCATCATAGAGATTTTTCACATCCTTGGTAAACTTTATCCCTAAGTATTTTATCTTTTTGATGGCTATTGTAAATGTGCTAGCTTTCTTAATGTCTTTTTCTGCATGTTCATTGTTGGAGTATAGAAATGCTACTAATTTTTGTGTGTTGATTTTGTATCCTGAAACTTTGCTGAAATTATTTATCAACTCTAAGATTTTTTTTGTAGAGGTTTTAGGCTGTTCGATATATATGATCATATCATCTGCAAACAGAAACAGTTTGAATTCATCTTTTCCAATCAGGATGCCCTTTATTTTGTTCTCTTCTCTGACTACTCTGGCTAGTACTTCCAACACTATGTTAACTAGAAGTGGAGAGAGTGGGCATCCTTTTCTAGTTCTTGTTCAGGATTATATGGACAGTAGGTTTATCATATATGGCTTTAATCGTGTTGAGATACTTTCTATCTATAACCATCTAGTAGTTCATTATCATAAACAAATGTTGAATTTTGTCAAATGCTTTTTCAGCATCTATAGAGATGACCATACAGTTTTTGTCTTTGATTTTATTGATGTGGTGCATCACATTTATTGATTTGCATATGATGAACCAACCTTGCATCCCTGGGATGAATCCCACTTGATCATGGTGTATAATTTTGCATATGTGTTGCTGTATTCTGTTAGCTAGTATTTTATTGAGGATTTTTGCATCTATAATCATCAAGGATATTAGCCTGTTGTTTTCTTTTTTTGTTGTATCTTTGTCTGGTTTTGGTATCAGGGTGATGTTTGCCTCATAAAATGAGTTTGGGAGAATGGCCTCTGTTTCAATCTTTTGGAATAATTTGTAGAGAAATGGTATCAATTCCTCTTTGCAGGTTTGGTAGAATTCTGCAGTGAACCCATCCAGTCCTGGGCTTTTCTTTGTTGGGAGACAAAGTTGTAATATCACTTTTTTCATTTCTAACTTTTATTTGTGTATTCTCTCCTCTTTTTTTAGTTAGCCTTGCTAATGGTTTGTCAATTTTATTTATCTTTATTTCATCTTTTCAAAAAACCAGCCTTTTGTTTCATTAATCTTTTGTATCATTTTTTGGGTTTCTATTTCATTTAGTTCTGCTCTAATCTTAATTATTTCTTTCCATCAACTAACTTTGGGTTTGGATTGTTCTTGTTTTTCTAGTTCTTAAAGGTGAAATGTTAGGTTTTTTCCTTGACATCTTTCCATTCTTCTAAGGTAAGCATTTAATACAATAAATTTCCTCTTTAGTACTGCTTTTGCAGTATCCCACAGGTTTTGGTATGATGTATCATTGTTTTCATTAGTTTTAATAACTTTTTTGATTTCCTGTTTAATTTCTTCTTGGACCCATATGTCATTAAGTACAATGCTGTTTAATTTCTATAAGTTTGTATAGTTTCCAGAGTTTCATTTGTTATTCATGTCTAATTTTATTCCAATGTGAGCTGAAAAAATATTTGGAATAATTCCATTTTTTAAAAATTTGTTGAGACTTGATTTGTGACCTAATGTGG
>NW_007727985.1:10186-15792 GCF_000696425.1 Galeopterus variegatus | reverse complement strand
TATCTGCCAAGTCCAATAGGTCTAAAGTGTTGTTTAGATCTTGTGTTTTTCTGTTGATCTTTAGCCTAGATGATCTGTCCAATGTTGAGAGTGGGGTGTTCAGATCCAATGCTATTATGCTATTAGTGTCTGTCTCATTCTTTAGGTCTAATAGCATTTGCTTTTTAAATCTGGCTGCTCCGATGTTGGGTGCATATATATTTATAACTGTTATGTCTTCTTGATGTATACATCTTTTTATCATTATATAGTGGCCTTCTTTATCTCTTTTTATGGTTTTTGGTTTAAAGTCTATTTTATCTGATATAAGAATAGCTACTCCAGCTCGTTTTTGTTTCTATTTGCATAATATATCTTTTTCCATCCCCACACTCTTAGTCTATGTGTGTCTTTACAGGTGAGCTGGGTCTCTTGAAAGCAGCATATTGTTGGGTCCATCTTTTTAATCTAGTCAGTCAGTCTGTGTCTTTTAAGTGGGAAATTTAATGCTTTTACATTGAGTTATTATTGAAAGGTGTTGATTTACACCTGGCATCTTACTGATTTTTGTTTGGATGTCTTAAGTATCTTTTGTTCCTTTCTTTCTGATTTACTGTTTGTCTTCTGTATTTGTTGTTTTCCTGGGATGGTAGATAAAATTTTTTTCTCTTTATCGTTAGCATTTTTATTTTACTGGTTGGATTTGTTCATTCTTGAGTATTCATGGAAGTGTGGTTGTTTTTCCGGTACCAGTCCCAGTACTCCCTTGAGAATTTCTTGTAAGGCTGGTCATGTGGTAGTGAACTCCTACACTTTTTGTTTGTCTAAGAAATATACTATTTGTCCTTCATTTTGGAAGGATAGCCTTTCTGAGTAAAGTATTCTTGGCGGCAATTTTTGTCTTTCAATATTTTGAATATATCATCCCATTCTTTTCTGGCTTTAGGGTTTCCAATGAAATGTCTGATGTTAGTCTGATTGGGCTTCCCTTATAAATGACTTGACACTTCTCTCTTATAGCTTTTAAGATTCTCTCTTCATCTTTGAGTTTTGCCAATTTCACTATAACATGTCTTGTAGAGGACCTTTTTTGGTTGAATATGTTTAGGGATCTTTGAGACTACTGAATCTGAAGATCTGTATCTTTCCCTATACCTGAGAAGTTTTTTGCTATTACTTCATTGAATATGTTTTCAATGCCATTTCCTTCCCTTCTGGAATGCCCATAATTCAGATATTTGAGCCTTAATGTTGTGTTATCTCTCTTAGATTTTCTTCAATTTTTTAAATTCTTTTTCCTTTTTTTTTTTTTTGGTCTGCCTATGTTATTTCAAACAGACTGTCTTCAAGGTCGGAAATTATCTCTTCTGCTTGTTCCTCTCTTCTGCTTGTTCTAGCCTGCTGGTTAAACTCTCTATTGTGTTTTTTATTTCATTGAATGAATCCTTCAGCTCCACAAGCTCTGCTACATTCTTTTTCAGGGTATTGATCTTTTAGGTCCTATATACTTTTTCTTATTTCATTGTGTTGTCTAACTGAGTTTTCTTGTATCTCATTTAGTTTCCTTAGAATTGTTGTCTGAAATTCCTTGTCAATCATTTCAAGGAGTTCCTGTTCTGTAGCATCTAGAAGTTGAGAGTTATTATTTTCCTTTGGTGATGTCATACTTTCTTGGTTTTTCATATTTCTGATATTTTTCCTTTAGTATTTAGCCACTGTGGCAGGGGGCTTCACAGTCGACTCATTCCACCCCAGTGTCTGGCCTGGATCCTGCAGGGACTGTCAATTCAGCATGGCTGCCTCAGGGCCTGTGGGTCGGCAGCTCGGGTCTTTCTGGGTGGCATGGACCCACTTGGGCTGAGTGTCCTGTAGCAAAGCACATGCCTGCTCCAGCACAGCTGGCTCGGGGCCTGTGGGCCCAGTTGCTCTCAGGCCTCTATTGGCACAGGGACTCATCTGAGTTGAGGGTCCTGCAGTGCAGTGCCTGCCTATTCTAGCGTGGCTGGCTCAGGGCCTCTGTGGGTGATGGGGACTTGCCTGGGCTGAGGGTCCTGCAGTGTGGTGCCTTCCTGTTCTGGTGCAGCTGGCTCAGGGCCTGTGGACCTGGAGGCTCTCAGGCCTCTCTGGGTGGCAAGGACCTCAATACCATTTCTTATCAAGCTAGTAAGTGGTAAATATAACAGTTATTGAAAAATACCCCTGAAATCTAGCAATACCATTTACTTTCCATCTGAACACCCTTTGTATGTATCAGGAGACCTTACAGAAGTTCTCCTTTAAATGACAGTATAAGAATCAGGAGGCTAGAGATGATATACTATCCTCAGTGAGACACATAAACCTTTAAAGAACAAGGCAGGTTAGACAGCTAGTTTCCCTTTGTGAGATTTGTTTATAGAAGCAAAAGACAAAATACTACATATACAATTTCAAAAGCACAAAAAATGAAGGGTTGTAATCCTAATTAAAATTTACTGATAAAAATACAATAATTCAATTCTTCCTTTATGAAGAGAAAAGAATCTTTAAAATAATATTTAAGAAGTTGACTGTGGGGCCGGCCCGGTGGTGCACTTGGTAGAGTGCTGCGCTTGGGAGCACGGCGACGCTCCCGCAGAGGGTTCAGATCCCATATAGAGACCGGTCCGCTCACTGGTTGAGCGCGGTGCAGGCGCGACACCAAGGGTTGCAATCCCGTTACCGGTCATGAAAAAAGACAAAAAGGAAAAAAAAAGAAGTTGACTGTGTAGTTTTTGGATTATATAAGCTCTTTCTTCCCAGTTTTAATCAACTCACTGAAAGAGAAGAATGAAATAAATTGTTTTTCTACCAGCTTATAATTCTGATATATAACTGATACTACAACAAAAATAAATTCCAGATTGATTAAAAATTAAACATAAAAGAAAAAATCTTTCAAAAATGTAAAACAAGAAGATGATATAACGTTTATCTAGAAATGGAAGGCCTTTCTAAAAAGAAGCAATCACAAAGGAATAAAATTTTGTTCAAAAAACATAAACAAAAATACCCCTCATAGCTAAAACGGAATACTCAAAAGGCAAATGGCTAGAAAAAATATTTTCAGTAAATTTAACAAAGATTAATATCTTGGTTAAAGAACTTATACAAAGATACAAGAATAAGACCCGAACTTTAAGAGAAAATAGGCAAAAGTCATGAATAATTAATTCGCACAAGAGCAAGAATAAGACCCGAACTTTAAGAGAAAATAGGCAAAAGTCATGAATAATTAATTCGCACAAGAGGAAATTCAGATACAAAGAAACAAGCAAATTAAAACTAAGAATAAGACCCGAACTGTAAGAGAAAATAGGCAAAAGGTCATGAATAATTAATTCGCACAAGAGGAAATTCAGATACAAAGAAACAAGCAAATTAAAACAAAGGGGAAATATCCATGTTTGGCTGTCAAATTAATAAAGATTTAAAAACATAATACCAAGAGATGGCAATGATTTATTGAACTATGCACACATAAATTACTGCAGAAATGTAATCAACTATTAGAAAAGCTACTGAGGTAATGATGTGTATCAATAGCCTTAAAAATAGTTAAACTTTGATCCAGTAATTCAATTTCTGGGAAACTATCCTACGGGAAAACCTTAAATATGGAGGGAAATACTTTCATGATGTTTGCTCTCATGATATTTATAATAATATACCACAAGAAACTATATAATATCAAAGAATGGTTGGATAAGAAGGGAATGGTTAAGTTAAACTATGGCAAATTCAGTACTCTACCATGTATTGGCATTGAGACCAACAGTCCACTTACCTTCTCTGTATGTCAGTTTTTGTTTCTCATTTTTAAATGAAAATAATAACAGTTACCCACCTCATAGATCTGTTGTAGGAATTAAACAAATTAATGTATGAAAAAAAATTTGAGTCTGTATATTATTATTACTCTAAAATTATATGCAGTCTTTCAAAATTAAAAACATGGCAAAGGCTTGCAATAGAATGTTACATGACAAAGTAAGACACATGATGCATAGTGACATTCCAACCAACCAGCAAAGAGAACTACACCAAAATGTTAGAAATGAAAACAAAAACCGAACAAAAAGATTTTGTTAAGGAATTAGGTAGCACAAATTAAGAGTTTACTGTGCATTTTAGGTATCCAAGCTATCTTTGCTGGCATAAAGCTAGAGGTTGGTTTAATTAACTAGAGCTAATTATTAGTTCTCTGGAGCTAATAATTGTTAACTATGCAACTGTCTAAACAGCAAACTTTTCTTCCTGGAACACGTTTTACAGATTCCAACTTCTTAAAAGTCTATTACAGAGTGCTTAGCTGGCTGCCTTCCAAGTATTCTAGCAAAAGCTCTAAGTGCAGAGCTCTTTTCATTCATCCACATACAGCATAGACAATGTCTATTTTAGCTAGATTTGTAATATTAGCACAGTGGAATCAATAGTTCCTAAAGAGAACGATCTATTTTATGGAGGCAAAAGGCATTTGTATTCTATTTATGGTAACTGATTTTCAAAGTCACATTCTCTGTGAGGATAAGCCTTAGCACCAACCAAGGGTCAGGAAAGGAGGAAGAAAAGAGAGGGGAGAGGGGAGAGGAGAGAGGGGAGAGAGAGAGAACACCAAGAAAGCAAAAAAGAAAACACAAGCAAGAAAGTAACCCAACCCCTGATGGAGTTTGGATGTGTTGTCCCCACCAAAACTCATGTGGAAATTTGATCCCCAATGTGGCAGTGTTGGAAACTGATTGAGTCATGGGGGCAGATCCCTCATGAATGGATTAATGCTCTCCTTGGGGGAGGGGGTAAGTGAGTGAGTTCTCGCTCTATTAATTCCCCGTGAGACCTGATTATTTAAAGGACCTGGCACCTCCTCTTTCTCTCTCTTGCTTCCTNTAATGTATGAAAAAAAATTTGAGTCTGTATATTATTATTACTCTAAAATTATATGCAGTCTTTCAAAATTAAAAACATGGCAAAGGCTTGCAATAGAATGTTACATGACAAAGTAAGACACATGATGCATAGTGACATTCCAACCAACCAGCAAAGAGAACTACACCAAAATGTTAGAAATGAAAACAAAAACCGAACAAAAAGATTTTGTTAAGGAATTAGGTAGCACAAATTAAGAGTTTACTGTGCATTTTAGGTATCCAAGCTATCTTTGCTGGCATAAAGCAAGAGGTTGGTTTAATTAACTAGAGCTAATTATTAGTTCTCTGGAGCTAATAATTGTTAACTATGCAACTGTCTAAACAGCAAACTTTTCTTCCTGGAACACGTTTTACAGATTCCAACTTCTTAAAAGTCTATTACAGAGTGCTTAGCTGGCTGCCTTCCAAGTTTTCTAGCAAAAGCTCTAAGTGCAGAGCTCTTTTCATTCATCCACATACAGCATAGGCAATGTCTATTTTAGCTAGATTTGTAATATTAGCACAGTGGAATAAATAGTTCCTAAAGAGAACCATCTATTTTATGGAGGCAAAAGGCATTTGTATCCTATTTATGGTAACTGATTTTCAAAGTCACATCCTCTGTGAAGATAAGCCTTAGCACCAACCAAGGATCAGGAAGAAGAAAAGAGAGGGGAGAGGGGAGAGGGGAGAGGGGAGAGG